>NC_091296.1:33489879-33789879 GCF_038502225.1 Cherax quadricarinatus | reverse complement strand
GCCTCGGAGGAGCTGGAGGAAATTCATCATCTTTGATACATTGTGCCATTGTATTCATGTTTATGTTTTTTTCTGTCAAATGTATTTTGTTTATTAATAAATGTTCACATAGAATAAAAAATATATAGGGGGTGGTAGGCGAAGAAAATATTCAAACAGCTCCGGGGAGAACCTTGAGTTTTCTCTGAGGTACGTTTATTGTCTTCTCTGAGGATGAGGGTCCCCATTCCAGCTATAGAGGTGGTACTTTAACACATATATATATATATATATATATATATATATAATGAATACTTCATTAACACAAAGTTTGCCTTGGTGACAAAAGCTTTTCAACAGGACTTGAAAAAGCAGTCACCAAACTGGGTGACGAAGCTGTGTTACCAAGTGAAACGTTATCTTAAAAAAAAAATCTGTTCTGCCCCTTTGTCTATTTTGCAAGTAACAGCTTACTTTATTCCCTATTTTAGGTATTAAAGTTTTCTTAATGTTAATCAGATGAACGGAGGCTTTAATGACCTACGTCGAGAGGTTTTAAGCTTTACAAACTAGGTAAAGAAGATTATAGTGGTGGTGGTGGGGTAATACCTGGGTCTCTTGGATGGTAATGGAGAGAGAGAGAAAAAAACGAAGGAACACGGCGTGTGCCTACTTTTATTTTTCAATATTTTTATGTTCAGTTTCAATACTAATGAATACGTTTTGTGCTTGTTATTTGTCAACTTTTACCAGTCAGCTGTGATTGTACTTATTATATAATAATAACTGATATAACCCTATATTTGATTTTATGTTGATATAGTCTAACAATGGAAACAGAGGGAAAGTGCACGAAGGTACACGGCCGTGTACGTATTTTTCATTTCTCATCACGTGTACCACCCTCTAAAAACTTGTTAAATGGAGTTCTTTTCATTCCATTCTTGTCAGTGTATTAGCTAATGTGATACTATCAGAACAAAAGTCAAAAGCTGTGGAGGAAAACCATGATTTGACGTACTGTTGGAGTGTGAGCAAAATAACATATACGAGGAGATTAAGGGAAAACCAATTAGCCGAACTTGAGTCCTGGCTCTTTGTATGTGTGTGTGTGTGTGTGTGTGTGTGTGTGTGTGTGTGTGTGTGTGTGTGTGTGTGTGTGTGTGTGTGTGTGTGTGTGTGTGTGTGTGTGTGTGTGTGTGTGTGTGTGTGTGTGTGTGTGTGTGTGTGTGTGTGTGTGTGTGTGTGTGTGTGTATGTATGTGTGTGTGTATGTATGTGTGTGTGTGTACTCACCTAATTGTGGTTGCAGGGGTCGATACTCAGCTCCTGGCCCTGCCTCTTCACTGATCGTTACTAGGTCCTCTCCCTCTCTGCTTCCTGAGCTTTGCCATACCTCTTCTTAAAACTATGTATGGTTCCTGCCACCACTACTTCAGTTGCTAGGCTATTCCACTTCCTGACGACTCTATGACTGAAGAAATACTTCCTAACGTCCCTGTGACTCGTCTGAGTCTTCAGCTTCCAGTTGTGACCCCTTGTTTCTGTGTCCCCTCTCTGGAACATCCTGTCTCTGTCCACCTTGCATATTCCCCGCAGTATCTTGTATGTCAAAGGCCTTCCTGCAGTCTAGGAAAACGCAATCAACCCACCCCTCTCTCTCGAGTCTTACTTCTGTTACCTTGTCATAAAACTCCAGAAGGTTTGTGACACAGGATTTACCTTCCATGAACCCATGCTGGTTTTCATTTATAATCTTGTTCTATTCCAGGTGTTCCACCACTCTCCTCCTGATAATCTTCTCCATGACTTTGCACACAATACATGTCAGAGACACAGGTCTGTAGTTTAGTGCCTCATTTCTGTTTCCTTTCTTAAATATGGGGACTACATTTGCTGTCTTCCTTTTCTCAGGTTGTTGCCCAGTTTCAAGGGATGTGTTGAAGATTGTGGTTAGTGGCACGCACAGCATCTCTGCTCCTTCTCTAAGGACCCATGGGGAGATGTTATCCGGTCCCATCGCCTTTGAGGTATCAAGGTCACTTAGCAGCTTTTGCACCTCCTCCTCGGTTGTTCGTATGTCATCCAACACTTGTTGGTATATTCCCTCTTGATGTTCCCTTCTGTGCTGTCTTCCCAGAGCCCTTCCTGTCTCTACTGTAAAAACTTCCTTAAATCTCATGTTTAGCTCCTCGCATACATCCTGATCATTTCTTGTGAGTTCTCCACCTTCTGTCCTCAGTCTGATCACCTGGTCTTTGACTGTTGTCTTCCTCCTGATGTGGCTATGTGTGTGTGTGTGTGTGTGTGTGTGTGTGTGTGTGTGTGTGTGTGTGTGTGTGTGTGTGTGTGTTCACCTAGTTGCAGAGGTCGAATCACAGCTCCTGGCCCCGCCTCTTCACTGGCCGCTACTGGGTCACTCTTCCCGCTCCATGAGCTTTATCATACCTCTTCTTAAAGCTATGTATCGATCCTACCTCCACTACACCGCTTCCCAAACTTTTCCACTTCCTGACAACTCTGTGGCTGAAGAAATACTTCCTAACATTCCTGTGATTCATAAGAGTCTTCAACTTCCAACTGTGACCCCTTGTTGTTATGTCCCATCTCTGGAGCATCCTATCTCTGTCCACCTTGTCTATACCTCTCAGTATTTTATATGTCGTTATCATATCCCCCACATCTCTCCTGTCTTCCAGTGTCGTCAGGTCGATTTCCCTTAACCTCTCCTCGTAGGACATACCCCTTAGCTCCGGGACTAGTCTTGTTGCAAACCTTTGCACTTTCTCTTGTTTCTTTACATGCTTGGCTAGGTGAGGGTTCCAAACTGGCGCTGAATATTCCAATATGGGCCTAATACATAGTATACAAGGTCCTGAATGAGTCCTTATTTTGATGTCGGAATGCTGCTGTTAGGTTTGCTAGGCGCCCATATGCTGCAGCAGTTATTTGGTTGATGTGCGCCTCAGGAGATGTGCCCGGTGTTATACACACACCAAGATCCTTTTCCTTGAGTGAGGTTTGTAGGCTCTGGCCCCTCTAGACTGTACTCCATCTGTGGTCTTCTTTGCCCATTCGCAATCTTCATGACTTTGCACTTGATAGGGTTGAACTCCAGGAGCTAGTTGCTGGACCAGGATTGCAGTCTGCCCAGATCCCTCTGTAGCTCTGCCCGGTCCTCGTCCGATTTAATTCTTCTCATCAACTTCACATCATCTGCAAACAGGGACACTTCAGATTTTATTCCTTCCGTCATGTCGTTTACAAATACCAGAAACAGCACCGGTCTTAGAACTGATCCCTGTGGTACCCCGCTCGTTACAGGCGCCCACTCTGACACGCTGGTGTCTTCCTGACAGGTATTCCCTGATCCATTGTGGTGCTTTCTCTGTTATCCCTGCCTGGTTCCCCAGCTTCCATACTAATTTTTTGTGTGGAACTGTGTCAAACGCCTTCTTACAGTCCAAGCAAATGTGACACTGGTCTGTAGTTTAATGCTTCGTGTCTGTCTCCTTTTGTTAAAAAATTGGGACTACATTTGCTGTCTTCCATACTTCCGGTAGTCGTCCTGTTTCGACAGATGTGTTGGAAAGAGTTGTTGATGGTACACAAAGCGGCTTTGGTCCCTGTCTCAGGGCCTATGGAGAGATATCCGGCCCTATCGCCTTTGAGGTGTCTAGTTCGGTTAACAGCCTCTTCACTTCTTCGGTTGTATGATGGTGTACCCCATCTCTTTGCCTTTCTGGAGGTCCTTTTGTCTCCTCTGTGAACACTGAGTCTCATGTTTAGCTCCTCACATCGCGGAAGTTTTTTGTGACCTCCCCCATTTCCTTCCTCAGCCTGATCACCTAGTCCTTGACTGTGTGTGTGTGTGTACTCACCTATTTGTGGTTGCAGGGGTCGAGTCTTAACTCCTGGTCCCACCTCTTCACCGGTTGCTACTGGGTCCTCTCTCTCCCTGCTCCATGAGCTTTATCAAACCTCGTCTTAAAACTATGTATGGTTCCCGCCTCCAGTACGTCACTTTCTAGGCTATTCCACTGCCTGACAACTCTGTGACTGAAGAAATACTTCCTAACATCCCTTTGACTCATCTGAGTCTTCAACTTCCAATTGTGACCTCTTGTTTCTGTGTCCCCTCCCTGGAACATCCTGTCTTTGTCCGCGCAGTATTTTATATGTCGCTATCATGTCTCCCCTCACCCTCCTGTCCTCCAGTGTCGTCAGGCCGATTTCCCTTAATCTTTCTTCATAGGACATTCCCATTAGCTCTGGAACTAACCTTGTCGCAAACCTTTGCACTTTCTCTAATTTCTTGACGTGTTTGATAAAGTGCGGGTCCCAAACAGGTGCTGCATACTCCAGTATGGGCCTGACGTACACGGTGTACAGTGTCTTGAACGATTCCTTACTAAGGTATCGGAACGCTATTCTCAGATTTGCCAGGCGCCCATATGCTGCAGCAGTTATCTGGTTGATGTGTGCTTCCGGAGACATGCTCGGTGTTATACTCACCCCTAGATCTTTCTCCTTGAGCGAGGCTTGCAGTCTTCGGCCACCTAGCCTATACTGCGTCTGCGGTCTTCCGTGCCCTTCCCCTATCTTCGTGACTTTGCATTTGGGGGGGTTAAATTCGAGAAGCCAGTTGCTGGACCAGGTGTCCAGTCTTTCCAGGTCTCTTTGAAGTCCTGCCTGATCCTCATCTGATTTAATTCTCCTCATTAATTCACATCGTCTGCGAACAGGGACACTTCTGAGTCTAACCCTTCCATCATGTCGTTCACATATACCAAAAATAGCACTGGTCCTAGGACCGACCCCTGTGGGACCCCGCTCGTCACAGGTGCCCACTGTGATACCTCATTGCGTACCATGACTCGTTGTTGCCTCCCTATCAGGTATTCTCTGATCCATTGCAGTGCCCTTCCTGTTATATGCGCCTGATCCTCTACCTTCTGCACTAATCTCTTGTGAGGAACTGTGTCAAAGGCCTTCTTGCAGTCCAAGAAGATGTAATCAACCCACCCCTCTCTCTCGTGTCTTACTTCTGTTACCTTATCATAAAACTCCAGATGGTTTGTGACACAGGATTTGCCTTCCATGAATCCGGTGTGTGTGTGTGTGTGTACTCACCTAGTTCTCACCTAGTTGAGGTTGCAGGGGTCGAGTCCAAGCTCCTGGCCCTGCCTCTTCACTGGTCGCCACTAGGTCACTCTCTCTGAACCGTGAGCTTTATCATACCTCTGCTTAAAACTGTGTATGGATCCTGCCTCCACTACATCGCTTCCCAAACTATTCCACTTCCTGACTACTCTGTGGCTGAAGAAATACTTCCTAACATCCCTGTGATTCATCTGTGTCTTCAACTTCCAACTGTGTCCCCTTGTTACTGTGTCCAATCTCTGGAACATCCTGTCTTTGTCCACCTTGTCAATTCCTCTCAGTATTTTGTATGTCGTTATCATGTCCCCCCTGTCTCTCCTGTCCTCCAGTGTCGTCAGTTTGATTTTTCTTAACCTCTCCTCGTAGGACATACCTCTTAGCTCTGGGACTAGTCTTGTTGCAAACCTTTGCACTTTCTCTAGTTTCTTTACGTGCTTGGCTAGGTGTGGATTCCAAACTGGTGCCGCATACTCCAATATGGGCCTAACGTACACGGTGTACAGGGTCCTGAACGATTCATTATTAAGATGTCGGAATGCTGTTCTGAGGTTTGCTAGGCGCCCATATGCTGCAGCAGTTATTTGGTTGATGTGCGCTTCAGGAGATGTGCCTGGTGTTATACTCACCCCAAGATCTTTTTCCTTGAGTGAGATTTGTAGTCTCTGGCCCCCTAGACTGTATTGCGTCTGCTGTCTTCTTTGCCCGTCCCCAATCTTCATGACTTTGCACTTAGTGGGATTGAACTCCAGGAGCCAAATGCTGGACTAGGTCTGCAGCCTGTCCAGATCCCTTTGTAGTTCTGCCTGGTCTTCGATCGAATGAATTCTTCTCATCAACTTCACGTCATCTGCAAACAGGGACACCTCGGAGTCTATTCCTTCTGTCATGTCGTTCACAAATACCAGAAACAGCACTGGTCCTAGGACTGACCCCTGTGGGACCCCGCTGGTCACAGGTGCCCACTCTGACACCTCGCCACGTACCATGACTCGCTGCTGTCTTCCTGACAAGTATTCACTGATCCATTGTAGTGCCTTCCCTGTTATCCTGCTTGGTGTGTGTGTGTGTGTGTGTGTGCATATATATATATATATATATATATATATATATATATATATATATATATATATATATATATATATATATATTTAGGATGGGGTCCACCTCTGGTGTAAATTGTGGGACCCACAGCCTCGGAGAAGTGGATAAAAAGGCTTCAAGGAGGAATATTTGGATTTCTTCCTGAAGCCGTTTGAATATTCCACTTCCCTTACCACCCCATCTTTTAAACTATTTTTTTTTACCAATAGGAATATTTTATTACATAATATGGCACAGAAGATTTAAGAGATACATTGTTAATATAAAGGTGGCATATACGGTACATGTTGTTACGTGTGTATCACCGATTATAGGGCGAAAATCTCATCCAGCTCCTCAGAGCTGGGGCGTGTGCCCAAAATACAGCAGGCATTACCCCTTTGAACAGCCGAATATGTAAAACTGGTCATTTAGCAAGAACTCATTTAAAATTAAGTCCTTTCTAAAATTTTCTCTTATACGTTTAAAGATGTATTTTTTTCATTAATGTTGATGTAAAAAAATATAATTTTGCACCAAAAGGAACTTAGAAAACTTACCTAACCTTATTATAACAAGCGCAATTTATTTTAGCCTAACCCAACTAAATATATTTTAAATACGTTTACAATAATTTAATACTAATCAAACATAATCAAATATATTTTTTTCGTTAGGTTCAGAATGATTTTGGCGAAATTATTGCATACACAAATTTTCACTTGTCCTATATGGCAAGATGAACGTTGCTATTTAAGCCAAGATCGCAAGTTCTGCCTATTCGGCACGACATATATATATATATATATATATATATATATATATATATATATATATATATATATATATATATATATATATATATCTATAATATATATATATATATATATATATATATATATATATATATATATATATATATATATATATATATGTGTGTGTATATATATATTCTTCTTTCAACATACCAGCCGTATCCCACCGAGGCGGGGTGGCCCAAAAGAAAAAACTGAAGTTTCTCCTTTTAAATTTAGTAATATATACAGGAGAAGGGGTTACTAGCCCCTTGTTCCTGGCATTTTAGTCGCCTCTTACAACACGCATGGCTTACGGAGGAAGAATTCTGTTCCACTTCCCCATGGAAATAAGAGGAAATAAACAAGAACAAGAATTAGAAAGAAAATAGAAGAAAACCCAGAGGGGTGTGTATATATATTCTTGTACATGTATGTGTAGTGTGACCTAAGTGTAAGTAGAAGTAGCAAGACATACTTGTAATCTTGCATATTTATGAGACAGAAAAAAGACACCAGCAATCCTACCATCAGGTAAAACAATTACAGGCTTTCGTTTTGCACTCACTTGTAAGGCTGAAGAATCCACTTGTGGCAAAATGTTTCCTCAATTAATGTCTTGAGCTGTGCAAAACTGTCTTGTTTTCCGATTCCACGATGTAAACATTGTAGCAGTCTTCACAGATGATTGTGTAGACTCCTACTTCTTCAGAGGAAGTATTAGAAAGGGACATTTTCTTGGCAAGGTCGCTATTCGAAACAGTGGCAGTAGTGGCATTTTGGATATTGCTTCTAGCAAGAGCCCGTGTAGCCTGCGACCCCAATAGTGGAGAATATGAGACCTGATGTATTATGGAGTAAATGTTTGCCAAATGAAGGAACATAATTCTTCCAAGAATTCAAGGCTGGAAATATGTATAGCTCTCAGGAAGAATTGTATGACCCATATCTGGCGTGGAAGTCATGGACTGAAATGAAGTTGGTTGGCTTATTGTCTTTAAATTGATGATCGTCCTTAAGTGTATTCATTTGTGTCCATTTTCCTGTAGTCAGTTGTAGTGTTAGTGGGCTGCACTAAATGAATTGTATCATAACCCCAAAACTGCGTCCTGAATGCTTTAGTTCAATTGAGGCTCTGAAGATAGAGAAGTTCCTCGTTTTCTACACAACTGCATTGCTAAGACAATGACTGCAGATTCTAAACAATGGAGTTTATTTAAAGCCTCTACTTTGATATGTGTGGCCTCACATGGCCACAGATGGTCGTGGCTATTCATGTGAATAATTCAGACATAAATATTATCCGTATGGCAGGCATATTTATGTTCATCGACGCTGATGTGTATGTATCCACATGTCCATATCACATACACTGTTTCTCGTCTTCTTCATGGTATAGCAATATGATATAGCATAAACCTCGGCATTGATTTCAGCTAGACATGTGGATATCTTGATGGTTATGTCTCTGATGGTCATGCTGATAGTAGTGACTTACTGTTGGGGAGGATGACAAATCTCAGGAGAGATTTGTCAGGCTTGGGGAATGATGTATTCATGAACAAAGATACATGAAGGAAGATAAGGGACAAACCTTAAGCAATATATTTACAATATGTACTAAGCTCAATAGAGCAACATGATATTAATGAGTGAGAGACCAAAGTGAGTTCACTTACTGCGATTGGGGTTTTCACCTCATACAATATAGACCAGTGCGTGTGTCGTAGTCCATACTCTGCCTCTAGTCAGGTTTGAAAACCTAACATCTGTTCGGCTCAACCAGTTGGTTGACGTATAAATCTGAGAGAAAATCAGAACAGCCAGGATTCCTCTGCAGCTACTCTGACATTATAACTAGTTGTTAGTTTGGCTGACAAAGGGAATTCATGCTGTGAGTGTATTGCGAACGCTTAATAAACTTTACGTCCTCGGCGCATGCCACCGACGTATACAGTCATTAAGAGAGGAGAGAGATTAGCTCACAGAAGACCAGGCAATTGTAATCACATTCCATCTCAAAGAATTCAGAGTTACATGCCCTGTAGGCCCTCAAAAAGAATCCTATGACAACTTTATCATGGTTAAAGTGGAATTACTTTGAATTGTTATTAGTTTTTTTTATATTTTGAATGATTAGTTATTGCTAAATATATAAAGGAGCACGTGTAGAAGACGAAGTTTGTCTTCGCATTCCTCAACGTACTTTAATGAAAGGGTCTCCTGTGTTCAGTCTATTGTTTGTCGATGTTAAATCTTCCAGGTGATTTGTGGAGGATATCCACGTATTACAGCCAAGTCATTTTGTTGGGAATGAAGGGTATGATTTTTTTTCTGCCAATGCTGTGAATGTGCAAAGAATTACCATGAGGAAAGAAATTCAAATTCATCTAAAGTGCAATGAAACTGAAGACATTTCTAGCAGGGACATTAATCTCTAGGTCGTTTTTGACCTTAGTATGACTTTCAATAGCTTGCATCGTGGGGGGGACATCCAAACTTGACAAATTCTTGTTTTTCTCATATTGATTTGTTTAACACAGTTAAGATCAGTCAACTGTTTAAAATAACTCACGAAATCGTAATGACATGACTCACTAAATTACGATTTCGTGAGCCATGTTGACGGCTTTGAGGGACTTGAGCTAGAGTTCGTCACGGTCAAGATACCTGGAGATTTATCTCTAAAAAAAACTTGCATTTGTGGTCACAGTGGTGCCTATGCTAACCTTCCTATGGTGTATAAATATACCTAGTTCGATGAATCTTAGAGTGGCTAGCTGGCTCAGTGGCTACCGTGTCGGTCTGGAGTTTTATGACTCTCTGATCGTGGGTTTTAACCCCACTCGTGGTATGGTTTAAACTGCTTAATATGTGCGCTATTGATTGTCCCAAAATTGTTTCAATAAATGCTAGACTAGAGCTTCGACTTACCTGTGATGAGCCTACCACTGCAATCACCAATGCCATTGCCAGTGCCATGACCAATGCCTATCAATGTCCAATGGGCTCATCCTGCCCAAACCGGACACAGCCATCAAGAAGCCCTGCCCTCACGTGCAGCGCCAGACCTTGGGCCAACTATATATATATATATATATATATATATATATATATATATATGTATGTATTTCTATTTAATTTTTCTGTATATATATATATATATATATATATATATATATATATATATATATAATACAGAAAAATTAAATAGAAATACATATATATATATATATATATATATATATATATATATATATATTTATATATATTTCTATTTAATTTTTCTGTATTAGAGTGAAAAACTCTAGCGAACAAAACGTCCACTTAATAAGTGTTCTAATACAGCAGTAATTAAGTCCTCTCCAAAGGGTGATGTAATGTTATGTCTACTTTATAACTATCGATATAATAAACTTGTACTGAAACCTAACTGGCAGCTGGTTCAAAAAGAACATTCATTTAGACTACGATCAGGTGTCAACTTCCAGTCACTGAGTCACAATAACAGTCAACAGCTGAGGACTGTGGCTGTACAGACTCCCGCTCGTACGAACTGCATAGAAGTATATAAATTCAGTATTAACCCAAAATCATACATATGTAGATAAATGATGCAATTTGAATAATGTAACGTGAATGGGTATATGATTTAATTAATATGAAAGTAAGAATGACTTTAACATCTGTTATTTTTATGGAATTCAGTGACCATTGAAACAACCATTTGCAACATGCAAAATGCTTCCTAATCGACACCATAAGGAATAAACTAACATTATTAATTTATATCTAAAAAAATGCAGAAACAACTTGCTCATCAAGGTGGCTTCATGTTATATAACTCTTATTGGTTCTAATAATTAATTTGCCTGTTGTTGAGAGCAGCTAAATGGGCGGTAGTTTGATGGCATTGACTTTTCTCTTGATTGCAAGACAGAATTATATATCCTGTCTTCTACATCGCTGGCACGACACCCGTTTGTAGTAATATATTGAACTGGAAGTTAAAGGCTCAACAAATTCCATTTTACATTCTTTAGTCATCCTTGAAAGCAGTTCGTTGGAACCAAGGTATTTCTTTTGCTTTAATCGACCTACTTGTGAATATATTACTTTGTTTGTTTACTTCTCGTAGTTAATAATTATTTGATGAGATGTTATTTGTGTCGTCTTGTGTGAAGAATGACAGAAATATCTAAATACCTGTTAAAAAGACAGCAAGTTTCCTGCTTGACGAAGAAGATACAGATGCGTCACCTGGATATCTTTATTGGCGAAATGTTTCCCCTACGCAGCAGTCTTTTTTCAGTGTAAGAAATAGGCGACTCTTATCCTGCAGACAGTGGAAGAAGTGGAGAGGTAATTTTAAGGATTTCAGCCCATTACCTTTTTGACAGAAGGCATTCAGTCTCTTTGGTTTGATAAATGTAGAGCAGAGGTTTACGCAAGAAGACATGCTGTAGACAGTGGATAGGTGTACCAATATAAAAGTCGCCTATGAAGTGCATTGAAAAATTCTGCTACAGACAAAACTTCTTGCCAATGAAGATCGCCAAGTGTTACATATGTAACTTGTTCATTAACTTGTCAGTAGTGTATACCATTAATGTAATGATACATTTCCTGCTAATTATCAGTAAGCTGTCCAGATTTATTTTAAAGCTGGTCCATTTTTTCCTGATCTTTCACTCGTGCACTTGAAAGAAGCCTTTCAGATTTCTCTTTGATTTCTTTGCAATTCTTTGCCTCGTTTAGCTTGTCTTATCTTTTTTTTTATCTATTAATATGAACATATTGGTTCATAAAGTGACTCCACTCCTGATGCTCCTGTAAATTCCTTTCTCTCCAAGAGATACTTTAGTCTAATTTTTCCATGCCTTTGGGATAATTTTTATTTTATCATATTTCTAGGATGGGGTTATATGTTTTTCAGACAGCTTATATATTATTTTAAAAATGTCATATTAAGCTGTCTTTATTATTGTTTGTAATATCTTCGTCTTTTGAATCACTAGCTAGGTAATGTACTCCATGCTAGGCTGGTGCTCTCTAAAGCCATTATTAACTGCAGAGGGGAATATCTGGGATCTTTACAGTATTATCCGTATTATCATTATTACTAGATAATACTGAATTATATAGATTTATGAATAAACAGAAAGGTGGGTGAGGGGCTCGAACTGCAGTCCGTTAAGTTGACAGTCCGACGCTCTACCGTCCAGGTTAACCCCAGCCCTTTATAAACTCCTCCAAAAGGCAGTTCTTGAAATTTCTAGAAAATCGTTGGACTCTTGAAATTCCTAGTCGAAGAATTCCGCTCAATTTAGCAAAAAATAAATAAATAAATAAATCCCCGAGAATTACTACTTTAGTATTGTGAAACCTTAACAGTTTCGAGCCAAAAAAAAAAATTCCTTGGTCGCTCTCTAAGTTCTGGAAAGTGTTGCCTCACCCTGGTAGTGCATGGCAGTACTGCACGTCTCTGGGAGAGCTTATACTATACATCTCTGAGAGAGTTTAATTTAGTACCACATATCTCTGAGAGAGCTTAATTTAGTACAACACATCTCCGAGAGAGCTTAATTTAGTACCACACATCTCCGAGAGAGTTTAATTTAGTACCACACTTCTCTGAGAGAGCATGAACTGGTGCTCTCTCCATGTAATATTGTTACCCCTTACTACGTGCGTGGAAACCCAGGGCTCGTTAACAGAGCAATCAGTATTGCAGGTGTACACAGGAATGGCTCGGGTAATTAGTTCGTGACCTGCTGCCGGAGTTGGCTCAGGCACACACAAGCCAAGAGCAAGGTGCAATTATTGATTTAGTGATTGTCTTGATCTAATCCTGTATTTAGTGTTTGTCTTGTTTTTATCCTGTATTTGGTGTTTGTCTTGTTTTTATCCTGTATTTGGCGTTTGTCTTGTTTTTATCCTATATTTACCTTATCCTATATTTGATACTCGTCTTGGTCTTTTCCTGTGTTTAGGTATCGTTATTGGGAGAACTTTCTGTATTAAGCTTCACCAGCTTAATGCAGAGACATGAGAGTGGTGTCTATAGCGGAGCCAATGAATGGAGTTGAACAAAGTGGCAGTTGCAGAAGTGGTCACATGTGGGCGGTGGCCACTAGCGGAAGTACGTGAGGTCGTAAAAAGGTTTGACCAACCCAACCCGACATAAGTGCGGCGGGATAACTGCAGAATTTAAAAAACACTTTTTTTTTTATAAAGAATGCTGACCAAGAAGGAATTAAACAGGTCTGACTGTCAAAACCTGAGGTGGTGCAACGTCTCAGTACAAGAGTCATGCAGTCTGTGGGAAGGTGTGGTAGTTTGTGTGAATAGTGATGGAAGGGATGGGGGTTGATGGGGACAAGGCCTCCAATTGGAGTGCCAGCAGTCACAATGTATATACAGACCTCGTAAAGTCTTTATATACACAGACCTCATAAAGTCTCTGTATAAGCACTTGCCTCCATCAAATAAATACATGTAAGCAGTCAGTGCCTCCTATACACCAGGGGAATGACTGGAGCGAGTTGTGGTTGGAATGGATGGCGGTATAGCCTCATGTCGTTAAACAAATTTTATAGTGTCTACTACTGAATCATCAGTGCCCATGTCCCCATTTCTCGCAAGATACATTTGGAGTAAATAATACTAGGCTTAATGTATGTATCCTGATTATTGTATGTAGTGAAGCAAAAAATATTGAATAACTGGCTGCTCTACACTGCCCAGTCCCACCAGACACCCGTGGTAGAACGCACTCTACCATTAGAGGAAACGTTTTGCCGTCTTCTTCAGTTCCTTTTTCCACATCTTGTCGGTGTCACCATACCATGTTTCAGCACAGTATATCTGTGTTAATCTGTTTCAAAACACACACACACACACACACATACACGCACAGGAGCTGAATCTCGACCCCTGCAACCACAATTAGGAGAGTACAATTAGGTGAGCACACACACACACACACACACACACACACACACACACACACATATCCGGCGAAAGCTGGAGGACCAGGCAGGTATAACAGGGAAGACACTGCAATGGATCAGAGAATACTGACGGGAAGACATCAGCGAGTCATGGTACGTGACGAGGTGTTAGAGTGGGCGCCTGTGACGAGCGGGGTTCCACAGGGGTCCTAGGACCGGTGTTATTTCTGGTGTATGTGAATAACATGATGGAAGGAATAGACTCAGAAGTGTCACTGTTTGCAGATGATATGAAGTTAATGAGGAGAGTTCAACTGGAGGAGGATCAGGCAGAACTACAAAGGGATCTGGACAATCTGCAGGCCTGGTCAGGTAAGTGGCTACTGGAGTTCAACCCCAGCAAATGCAAAGTCATGAAGATTGGGGAAGGGCCAAGGAGACCGCATACAGAGTACAGTCTAGGGGGCCAGAGGCTGCGAACCTCAGTAAAGAAAAAGAATCTAGAGGTGAGTATAATACAGAGCACATCTCCAGAGGCGCACCTCAACCAAATCACTGCTGTAGTAAATGAACGACTAACAAACGTAAGAATAGCTTTCCTACGTCTCAGTAACGAGTGGTTCAGGACTCTGTACACCGTGTACGTCAGGCCCGTATTGGAGTATGCAGCTCCAGTTTGGAATCTACACCTGGCCAAGGACGTCAAAAATTAAAGAAAGTGCAAAGGTTTGCAACGTGACTTGTCCTGGAGCTAAGGAGCATGTCCTACGAGTTGAAGTTAAGGGAAATCGACCTGACAACACTGGAGGACAGGAGGGATTGAGGGACATGATAACAACATATAAAATACTGAAAGGAATCGACGAGGTGGACAGAGACAACATGTTCAGGATGTTCCAGAGATAGGACACAGCAAGAAGGGGTCACATTTAAAAAGATGAAGACTTAGATGAGTCACAGGAATATTGGGAAATATTTTTTCGATCATAGAGTTGTCAGGAAGTGCAATAGTCAGGAAATTGATGTAGTGGAGGTAGGATCCATACATAGTTTTAAGAACAGGAATGATAAAGTTCATATTTACCTGTAAGGGCCTAGTGTTCAGAGGCCTGTTGAAGTTTTGGGAGAGTACTCCTGAGGTGTTTTTGCCTGCTGGTAGACGGACCAGCAGAAGAAGGGGGGGGGGGCGGGTTGTCATGGAGCCTCCCTGTTTATAAATGTTTATATACTTTGTTTTACTCACTAGTAGCAGTGTGCTAGTGAGCTAATGTGAGTGAGTAAGGGTGATGTTGTATTTAGAGTAGAATGTAGGTTGTATATGTTATTTTAAAATATATATATATATATATATATATATATATATATATATATATATATATATATATATATATATATATATCATTTACCAAACTGCAGCAGGCCAGGATTCGACCCCACGACACATTGTCCCGCCTCAAGAGACAACACAATATACGTGTCACCCTATCCACTATGCCATAGATCCTACAAACAACATGAGCCTAGCAAACTAGATTTGTTTCATGTTGCGAGGACACTCGTGGGAGTGGATGTTCAAGGATAAATTTCAGTCTCCTCCTGTTTGAATACCCGCCTCGACAAGCAGTTTATATAGCAATGAAACCACGAAACTACTGGTATTGAATCATTTACCAAACTGTTGCAGGTCAGGATTCGACCCCACGACACATTGTCCCGCCTCAAGAGACAACACAATGTACGTGTCACCCTATCCACTACGCAGTCGATCCTACAAACAACATGCCCGAGTACATCAGGAAACTAGAGTTGCAGAGAGACTAGTCCCGGAGCTAAGGGGTATCTCTTACGAGAAGAGGTTAAGATAACTCCTGACGACACAGAAGGACTGTAGGGTTAGGGGGGACATGATTACTACATATAAAATACTGAGAGGAATCGACAGGGTAGACAGGACGTTCCAGAGATGGGACAAAGCAAGAAGGGGTCACAATGGAAGTTGAAGACTCAGATGAGTCACAGGGATGTTAGGAAGTATTTCTTTGGGTATAGAGGTGTCAGGAAGTGGAAAAATCTGGAGAGTGAGGTAGTGGAGGCAGGTACCATACATATCTTTAAGAAAGCTCATGGAGCACGAAGTGGACCTACTGGCGACCAGTGAAGAGGCGAGGCCAGGAGCTATGAAACGGCACCTGCAACCACAATTGAGTACACACAAACACACACACACACACATATATATATATACATATATATATATATATATATATATATATATATATATATACATATGCTTAATAAGCCGAACTTACGTGATAGACCTGACTCCCTTAAAAATTGGACCTTTACAAAAAATAAATGCTGATACATTATATTTTCAGTGTCAATGATGAAAACAAATATTTTTTCAATCAATAATAACTCAGAAACCTTTACCTAAATTAATTTAAACTAATGAATTTTTTTAGTTAAATTCTTATATATATATATATATATATATATATATATATATATATATATATATATATATATATATATATATATATATATATATATATATATATATATTTTATTTGTTATTATCACACTGGCCGATTCCCACCAAGGTAGGGTGGCCCGAAAAAGAAAAACTTTCACCATCATTCACTCCATCACTGTCTTGCCAGAATGGTGCTTTACACTACAGTTTTTAAACTGCAACATTAACACTAATATATATATATATATATATATATATATATATATATATATATATATATATATATATATATATAAATATATATATATATGCAAATATAACAAACCAGGCGACACAGGATGCAAAACTCTCTGTGTGGTATATATATATATATATTGTTTACTAAAATGGTTGTGTTGTTCTGGGTACACAGGCAGTGTGTTTGTGTCCATGACCCCAAGGGGCCATGCCAGCGAGGGAGAGAGGAGTAGGCCTGTTGACTGAGAAAGCTTGGCTGCCAGAGTGAGAGAGAAGCAGGGTGATGCCGTTTCAAGTGGCATGCCCACTGAGTGGCCTACAGGTGGCAGCATGAACATGGCAAAAAATGTGAAATCAGCTTGAAGACAGCATAGGTTGTCTATGCAGACAGTACAGGCTGTCTACATTCGCTCGGCCACGCACCACCATGTTCGTCCTCGACCATGACCGGCGGAAAAAAAATCGGTGTCTCTCTCACAGGAACAGGGCACAGAACACAAAATAAAAACATGTATATATACATACATGGACATGGGAAAAAAACTTCCTACAGGAAAGAAAGAGAAAAAAAAGGTAGTGTGTGCTAAACATCGTGGTCCAAGGCAGTGTGCATCGAGGGGCATCACTGCACCACTTCCTGTGTCTGGGCAGATGCTGCAACACAGGAGATATTGCTGCAGCTGAGCTGTGATGTAGCAGGGTACGGTCTCTGGAGTGGTGAAGAAGCTCTGTAGTAGTCGCTGCAGGGTCCACTCAATCTAGGGCACAACCTGCTGGTGTCCTCAAGTGAGGAGTCGTCAGTACTCAGCAACTGGGCAGGACTTCTTCTGGCAAGCGACTCAGGAGGACATTTCTCTACTGGTACTGTTGCTGGGGTTGTCACTGCTGATGAGCGTGGAGTCGTGGCAGGGATGACTCAGCGAAACATCTGGAAGTCATAACAGCATACATAGTACTGGAGTGAGTGGGCTAGTAGTCAAAGTGACATCATCTTTGTGCAGGCTGCTCACTGAAACTGTGACACGAGGCTGACACAGCGCCTGCTGACAGGGTCGAACTGCGGCTTGACAAGTGTCATTCTCTCGGCAGTTGGAGTTATAGCAGAGGTTAGTCTAAGCATCCCCAGACTGGTTCTTAACATGTAACTGCACTCTGACGGTCTGGAAGTGAAGTGAAACAAATCTCAATGGGAATCGTAGCAGGTACGATTCTGCAGGGCATCATGAGCGGCAAACATCAAAAGCTTTCTGTACAAGCGGCTCAGATGCTTGTAACTGATGCCAGGATGACTAATTTCAGCTGTCAAATGTGCAGATCACACTGGGTGACAAGGAAAACTTGCACACACCCCCACTGCACATGCAGTACATGGCTTGCTCAGCAAATGATGCTTTTCTGTGCAAAAATCCACACACAAACATGTGAGAACACTGACTGAGAGAAATTAACACATGACATATATCTTCTCTCAATCTTCTCTACAACACAACATATTGCTCACTATGAAACTAACGCTGTCAATATGACAACATGTGGTGATGTCATGGGGTGACATGGCAAGGTGACTTCAGCAGACCATGCAAGGTGACGTCCTGGAATGACATCGTGAGGGATGTCATGGGGTGACATTGCGAGTCAACATCAGGCAGACATTGTGACGTCGTCGTGAAGTCAGGCAGCATAGTGGGTAATGTGAAGTTGGGCAGCAGATTACAGCATGACTTGCGGTCTGGCTTAACCCACACGGCTTGTAGATCCACGTGGCTTTGAGTGACCTTGGGCACTCAGATACACAACTTTGGCCAAAAATTCAGACGAAAATTCACAGAAAACACAGCAGTACACAGCGTACAGTAGGGTGAGCGTGGGTGAGGCATGGATCGGCCACTTCCTCCTCTCCCACCCAAAAACATGAGGAGAAACACTCACACTGGATGCAGAAATCACCACAAACTCACCTCTGACTTGCTCAAATAGCCGTGCTGAGAGAAACAACGTGGGGCACTGTAAAGTGCCAGGTGACGCCACTTATATTTCTCGAAGAAATTCGGCAAATTTCGGCTAGATCCTGCTTGTACCCCGGTCTGGATGTTGAGACTTGCAGACACAACATCAGGATAACTCACTGAGAGACGGATGCTTCTTGTATGGGACGATGAAGTGAAGACGACTTCATTCCTCTTCCTCTCTCCGGGCAAACACACTTGCTGCGAGGCACCGCTGTCACCAATGTTTTCGAAAATGTTATTGTCACGTTCTTGCAGGCGGGGATCAATGATAAGGCTTCAGAGGCTTATTTTATTTGCGAAATCTGGGTACACAGGCAGTTTGTGCCCATGGCCCCAATGGTGGATGAGGAGAGAGGAGTAGGCCTGTTGACTGAAAGAGCTTGACTGCCAAAGTGAGAGAGAGGCAGGGTGATGCCAGTTCAAGTGGCATGCCTACTGAGAGGCCTACAGGTGGCAGCACGAACATGGCGGGAAATATGAACTCAGCTGGCAGACAGCATAGGCTGTCTATGCAGACAGTACAGGCTCACTACAATAAATATGTTGTGCCGAAAAGGTACGACTAGTCATTTAGCAAGAACTCATTTAAAATTAAGTTCTTTCTAAAATTTTCTCTTATACATTTAAAGATATATTTTTTTTTCATTTATGTCAATGTGAAAATTAATAACTTTGTACCAATAGAACCTTAGAAAACTTACCCAGCCTTATTATAACAAGCGCAGTTTAATTTAGCCTGATCCATCCAGTATGTTTTAGATAAGTTTACAATTTAATAATAAGCAAGTACAATGAAATATGTTTTTTTCGTTAGGTTCAGAATGATTTTTGCGAAATTATTGCATGCACCAATTTTCGCATGCCTTATTCGGTAAGACGAGCATTGCTATTTAAGCCAAAATCGCGAGTTTTACCTGTTCGGCACGACATATATATATATATATATATATATATATATATATATATATATATTATAGGTAGTAGGTTGGTAGACAGCAACCACCCAGGGAGGTACTACCGTCCTGCCAAGTGAGTGTAAAACGAAAGCCTGTGATTGTTTTACATGATGGTAGTATTGCTGATGTCTTTTGTCTGTCTCATAAATATGCAAGATTACAGGTATGTCTTGCTACTTCTACTTACACTTAGGTCACACTACACATACATGTACACATTTATTTATACACACTCATCTGAGTTTTCTTTGATTTTATCTTAGTAGTTCTTGGTCTTATTAATTTTCCTTTTATATCCATGGGGAAGTGGAATAAGAATCTTTCCTCCGTAAGCCATGCGTGTTGTAAAAGTCAACTAAAATGCCGGGAACAATGGGCTAGTAACCCCTTTTCCTGTAAAGATTACTAAAAAGAATAAGAAGAAGAAAATTGTCAAAGTGGGAAGTCTGAATGTGCGTGGATGTTGTGCAGATGATAAGAAAGAGATGATTGTGGATGTTATGAATGAGAAGAAGCTGGATGTCCTGGCTTTAAGTGAAACAAAGCTGAAGGGGGTGGGAGAGTTTCAGTGGAGAGGAATAAATGGGATTAGGTCAGGGGTTTCAAATAGAGTTAGAGCTAAAGAAGGAGTAGCAATAATGTTGAAGGATAAGCTATGGCAGGAAAAGAGGGACTATAAATGTATTAATTCAAGGATTATGTGGAGTAAAATAAAGATTGGATGTGAAAAGTGGGTTATAATAAGCGTGTATGCACCTGGAGAAGAGAGAAGTGTAGAGGAGAGAGAGAGATTTTGGGAAATGTTGAGTGAATGCGTGGGGAGTTTTGAATCAAGTGTGAGAGTAATGGTGGTTGGGGATTTCAATGCTAAAGTGGGTAAAAATGCTATGGAGGGAGTAGTAGGTAAATTTGGGGTGCCAGGGGTAAATGTAAATGGGGAGCCTTTAATTGAGCTATGTGTAGAAAGAAATTTGGTAATAAGTAATACATATTTTATGAAAAAGTGGATAAATAAATATACAAGGTATGATGTAGCACGTAATGAAAGTAGTTTATTAGATTATGTATTGGTGGATAAAAGGTTGATGGGTAGGCTCCAGGATGTACATGTTTATAGAGGGGCAACTGATATATCGGATCATTATTTAGTTGTAGCTACAGTTAGAGTAAGAGGTAGATGGGAAAAGAGGAAGGTGGCAACAACAAGTAAGAGGGAGGTGAAAGTGTATAAACTAAGGGAGGAGGAAGTTCGGGTGAGATATAAGCGACTATTGGCAGAAAGGTGGGCTAGTGCAAAGATGAGTAGTGGGGGGGTTGAAGAGGGTTGGAATAGTTTTAAAAATGCAGTATTAGAATGTGGGGCAGAAGTTTGTGGTTATAGGAGGGTGGGAGCAGGAGGAAAGAGGAGTGATTGGTGGAATGATGAAGTAAAGGGTGTGATAAAAGAGAAAAAGGTAGCTTATGAGAGGTTTTTACAAAGCAGAAGTGTTATAAGAAGAGCAGAGTATATGGAGAGTAAAAGAAAGGTAAAGAGAGTGGTGAGAGAGTGCAAAAGGAGAGCAGATGATAGAGTGGGAGAGGCACTGTCAAGAAATTTTAATGAAAATAAGAAAAAAATTTGGAGTGAGTTAAACAAGTTAAGAAAGCCTAGGGAAAATATGGATTTGTCAGTTAAAAACAGAGTAAGGGAGTTAGTAGATGGGGAGATGGAGGTATTGGGTAGATGGCGAGAATATTTTGAGGAACTTTTAAATGTTAAGGAAGAAACAGAGGCAGTAATTTCATGCACTGGTCAGGGAGGTATACCATCTTTTAGGAGTGAAGAAGAGCAGAATGTAAGTGTGGGGGAGGTACGTGAGGCATTACGTAAAATGAAAGGGGGTAAAGCAGCTGGAACTGATGGGATCATGACAGAAATGTTAAAAGCAGGGGGGGATATAGTGTTGGAGTGGTTGGTACTTTTGTTTAATAAATGTATGAAAGAGGGGAAGGTACCTAGGGATTGGCGGAGAGCATGTATAGTCCCTTTATATAAAGGGAAAGAGGACAAAAGAGACTGTAAAAATTATAGAGGAATAAGCTTACTGAGTATACCAGGAAAAGTGTACGGTAGGGTTATAATTGAAAGAATTAGAGGTAAGACAGAATGTAGGATTGCGGATGAGCAAGGAGGTTTTAGAGTGGGTAGGGGATGTGTAGATTAAGTATTTACATTGAAGCATATATGTGAATAGTATTTAGATAAAGGTAGGGAAGTTTTTATTGCATTTATGGATTTAGAAAAGGCATATGATAGAGTGGATAGAGGAGCAATGTGGCAGATGTTGCAAGTATATGGAATAGGTGGTAAGTTATTAAATGCTGTAAAGAGTTTTTATGAGGATAGTGAGGCTCAGGTTAGGGTGTGTAGAAGAGAGGGAGACTACTTCCCGGTAAAAGTAGGTCTTAGACAGGGATGTGTAATGTCACCATGGTTGTTTAATATATTTATAGATGGGGTTGTAAAGGAAGTAAATGCTAGGGTGTTCGGGAGAGGGGTGGGATTAAATTTTGGGGAATCAAATTCAAAATGGGAATTGACACAGTTACTTTTTACTGATGATACTGTGCTTATGGGAGATTCTAAAGAAAAATTGCAAAGGTTAGTGGATGAGTTTGGGAATGTGTGTAAAGGTAGAAAGTTGAAAGTGAACATAGAAAAGAGTAAGGTGATGAGGGTGTCAAATGATTTAGATAAAGAAAAATTGGATATCAAATTGGGGAGGAGGAGTATGGAAGAAGTGAATGTTTTCAGATACTTGGGAGTTGACGTGTCGGCGGATGGATTTATGAAGGATGAGGTTAATCATAGAATTGATGAGGGAAAAAAGGTGAGTGGTGCGTTGAGGTATATTTGGAGTCAAAAAACGTTATCTATGGAGGCAAAGAAGGGAATGTATGAAAGTATAGTAGTACCAACACTCTTATATGGGTGTGAAGCTTGGGTGGTAAATGCAGCAGCGAGGAGACGGTTGGAGGCAGTGGAGATGTCCTGTTTAAGGGCAATGTGTGGTGTAAATATTATGCAGAAAATTCGGAGTGTGGAAATTAGGAGAAGGTGTGGAGTTAATAAAAGTATTAGTCAGAGGGCAGAAGAGGGGTTGTTGAGGTGGTTTGGTCATTTAGAGAGAATGGATCAAAGTAGAATGACATGGAAAGCATATATATCTATAGGGGAAGGAAGGCGGGGTAGGGGTTGTCCTCGAAAGGGTTGGAGAGAGGGGGTAAAGGAGGTTTTGTGGGCAAGGGGCTTGGACTTCCAGCAAGCGTGCGTGAGCGTGTTAGATAGGAGTGAATGGAGACGAATGGTACTTGGGACCTGACGATCTGTTGGAGTGTGAGCAGGGTAATATTTAGTGAAGGGATTCAGGGAAACCGGTTATTTTCATATAGTCGGACTTGAGTCCTGGAAATGGGAAGTACAATGCCTGCACTTTAAAGGAGGGGTTTGGGATATTGGCAGTTTGGAGGGATATGTTGTGTATCTTTATACGTACATGCTTCTAAACTGTTGTATTCTGAGCACCTCTGCAAAAACAGTGATAATGTGCGAGTGTGGTGAAAGTGTTGAATGATGATGAAAGTATTTTCTTTTTGGGGATTTTCTTTCTTTTTTGGGTCACCCTGCCTCGGTGGGAGACGGCCGACTTGTTGAAAAAAAAAAAAAAAAAAAAAAATATATATATATAAATATATATATATATATATATATATATATATATATATATATATATATATATATATAGATATATATATATATATATATATACCCGCCTCCACAATCAGTATATATAGTATTGTAACCACTAACAAGTGGTATTTAACCAACACCACTTTAATCAGTACCATTTGTATGTGGTTACAATACTATATATACACTGTTCGTGAAGGCTAGTACACCAAACGGAGAGGAGGATGAAATTAGCTCTGAAGCACCAACACCATCGTATATCCTCAGATCACGGTACAACACTTAGCTCTGCTGGGTGTGTGATTCTTGTAGAATTGTATGGTCCCGTGGGTTAGAGTGTCGTGAATTTTCGCTCACCATGAGGCGGGCTAAAAAACACGAGTTCGAATCCACCAATTTTCGCATGCCTTATTCGGTAAGACGAGCATTGCTATTTAAGCCAAAATCGCGAGTTTTACCTATTCAGAACGATATATATATATATATATATATATATATATATATATATATATATATATATATATATATATATATATATATATGGTCGTGCCTGATAGGTAAAATTGATCAGTTAGCAAGATCTCATTTAAAATTAAGGCCTTTATAAAAAAATTCTTATTCGTTGAGTCATATTTTTTTTTAATTTTTGTTAATGTAAAAATTAATAATTTTGTACCAAAAGAAACTTAGAAAACTTACCTAACCTTATTTTAACAAGCGAAATTTAATTTTGCCTAATCCAACTAAATATATTTTACATAATTTTACAATAATTTAATAATATTTAAACACAATGAAATATTTTTTTTTCGTTAGGTTCAGAATGATTTTTGCGAAATTATTACATACACAAATTTTCACTTGCCTTTTCCGGCAATAAGAGCGTTGCTATTTTAAGAGAAACTCGCAAGTTTTACCTGTTCGTCACGATTTAGGATAATATGCATGAGATTATAAAATTTGTATTTCAGATTCTTTATCGAGGTCAAATAAAGCGGGTTCTGCTAGGATGTAGGAGACATTTTCTCTTCGGATCTTTACACTGTCTCTTAAAAACAAAGCTTATTCTGGAGTCTTAGGAAACCTGGAAAAGTTGTCACATAACACTTTCAAGAAGGTATGTATGCTCTTTTCACCCATAATACAAACGTTGCGTGTTAGGACGCCCATTTGTATGAGAGTTTTCCAGGTTTTCCTGAAATTTGTTACACTGTTCGCTATAGCGTCAGTATATAGGAGGTTAAGACTTGGCCGTCATAGAGGCACAAGTTTAACACTACTCTGCCTACGATCTGTCCAGGACTGCTTGGTGACCTATGTAGACACATCTCACTCCTATCTTTTTTTTTCTTTTAGCTAGCAACGAGCTGAGACTAGGAAGCATTGATGAGGCACTTTTATCCACAACAGTGTGTCCCAATTTGACTGCAGTTTATGGGACCAAGTCAAGAGAGTTAAGGATATCTCACATCCTTGTAACTTCAGTAAACTTTGGATCTTAAATTCCGACAAAACTTCTCAAGCATTTTTAAACTTTTTTTTTTTTGAAAAATGGTCTGGTCAGCTTACTAACATTGTTGAATTATCTTTTAGTTATTACTGTTTGACAGTGAAGATTGGTTAACTGTTACCAAGATTCGTTCATTAATGTGTTGCTTTGACTAGTGCGAAGGTAAATGATGGAAGGCGTAGAGAAGTTGAATGATGGAAGATGAATGAGGGAATTTGAGAAAGGGAGCGAGCTATGTTATGGGTGCAAGGGGTGTGAGAAAGGGAGTGATTAAGGACATGAATGTGAATATGTTAGACATAGGATTTGCGCGTGATCGAAACATGGTGGAGCGGATGGGGAAGATATGAGAGAGGGCTTAAAATTTAGGGATAAAGGATACGAGGGGTGAAAAGGGAGTAATTCAGGATAGATGTTGAAAAGTGACTGAAGATATGCTGGAGGCTGAAAAGTGAGTGAATGAAGAAATGAGAGAAAATGAAAAAGTGAGAGGTTGAAGAGCGAGAGGATATGAGAGAGGTGTGAAAAGTAAAATATTGAGGATATGTGTGAGAGAGAGAGAGAGAGGGTGAAAAGTGATTGAGGCTATGAGAAATATGTGAAAAGTGAGTGAGAATGCCGTGGAGAGTAAAGCGAGAAAGGGAGTGAGACAAGGGAGAGAGGGTGTTACATCAATTAAAAAAATGAATGTGAGAGATTGAACGAGAGAAGAAAAAAAATAGAGCCAAAGGGAGGGGGAAAGAGGCAAGCAGGGAGAGAGTGAGTGGGTGAGGGAGGGAGTGAGTGGGTGAATGAGGGAGGGAGGGTAATGCCCCTACAGATCCACCAGTCTTGGCAGAGTGACAAGAGCCAGATAACAAGTCATACCCTCCAGGCGAGATTCTCTCCCGTGCCGCCATAATATGTTAGTCTGGTGCATCCTACTGCCGCCAGAGGACCACTCGTGCGTCGCTCCTGCCCCATCACACGTGTCTGTGTTACGTCAGAAGCCTTGTTGTCTCTATGGTATACGAAGACTTCATCGGTCTCTCCTTCAATTGGGATCTCATCCCTATTTGTGTAATTTCATGTTCACTATCTAAAGTAACTTACGAATCAGTGTCGTGCGTGAAGTTGGAAAATTCGGGTCGTATCTTCCCTACTCGAGAATTTATGTTATAAGTGTGGTTTTCGAGCAACTGTGTCATATCTGTGTTGCTCGAGAATCTGTGTCAGATTTAAGATACTCGAAATATATCATATTAGTGCTACTCGAAAATCTGTCATATCTGTGTTGCTCGAGAATCCGTGCTACATCTCTGCTATACGTATATCTGTGTCATATCTACGCTTCATAAGAAAATATCATATCTGTGGTACTCAAGAATGTATGTCACATCAGTGTTTCCGTGAATGTGTCATATCTGTGTTAAAAGTTGATCTGTGTTATGCTGATTTCACGTGTGTCATTTATCTGTGCCATGTGAAGAGTGGAGTCACTGAGGATGTGTGAGCGCTACTTGAGGATGGTGGGCTGTGTAACTTCAGGATCTGCGTCACCTTGAAGATCCATTCATGTACAAAGTGAGACTGAAGTTCTAATAATGTTCCTATTTACCAGAGTTACTCACAGTATTACTTGTACATTGTACAGTTGTTATTGGTATATATTACAGCGGTATTTGTTCATAGTAGTGCTACCTGTGTTTCTTTTACAAAATACAGTAATACAATGTACTCGCACGTAGTACTGCGTTTATATATATATATATATATATATATATATATATATATATATATATATATATATATATATATATATATATATATATAAGCCATGGGGAGGGGGATGAAAATCTTTAGCTCAAAAATTTTTCACGTATGTGTGGGTCATCAAGAGCTATGAAATATTGCAAGAGCAGCAACAGGTAGATTGAGGGAAAGTTTCCTCAGGGGGAAAGATAGTGTGTTGATGCTGGTTTGAGAAAACTTTCTAACTGCTGCTACTCTTGCAAGATTGCATTGCTCCTGCTGATGCACGGAGACGTGTGAAAGATCTTGAGCTAATAGATTTTCGTATCCCAGAGGTTTATCTTGCATTCTTAAGTTTGTCTGTACTAAATAAGCCAAACTTGCCGAATACCCCGAACCCCCTTGAAAATTAAACTTTTCCTAAATTTTTTATACGGATTGATAGCTAATTTTTTCATAAACAATGATATAAACTTAGAAACCTCAGCTAACCTCCCAAAATAGGATAAACTGGATAATTCTGGTTATTACGAACAACATATATATATATATATATATATATATATATATATATATATATATATATATATATATATATATATATATATATATATATTAGAGACATTTATAATTAATAAAATTTGGGAAGAATTTAATAATACATTAAACAAATAATAAATCTTAATTCTTGGGTAGAGTACTAGGGTTGGGCAAATATTTTGTTAGTAGAATGGATTGTGAAGGACCTGCCTAGTATGAGCCAAGAGGCCTGCTGCAGTGTCCCTCCGTTCTTATGAGTCGGGTGTCGTCACGTGTCAGGTGTTTATTTGTTGTGTGATGTGATGGTGAGGTGTAGTCTTGACCCTTTATATGCCTTAACATGTTGTATTGTTTTTATAGTTCCTTGATCATGTGAGAAGTCATGAAAGCGCTTGAAATTTCACTATTCTTTCACAGTGGTTGTTTTGCATATATATATATATATATATATATATATATATATATATATATATATATATATATATATATATATATATATATATATGCAAGGAATTCGCAAGAGCAGGCGAAATATACACAAACACTGATCTCTGGCTGAAGGAGACTCGAACCTACGAACCTTGGAACAAGGCATGCAGTGCTATACCAATCTACCCACACTGGACAATACCTTGGCGTGCAGCTTGCGCTACACGTTGATCCAAGGCAGCCAGCTTTTCATCTCATCCCATGTAGCGCAAGCTGCACGCCAAGGTATTGTCCAGTGTGGGTAGATTGGTATAGCACTGCGTACCTTGTTCCTTTTATATATGTATATATATATATATATATATGTATATATTATATATATATATATATAATATATATATAAAATGTCGTGCCAATAGGTAAAAACTTGCGATTTTGGCTTAAACAACAATGCTCTTCTTTTTTCTTAATAGTTCTTGTTCTTATTTATTTCCTTTGAGCTCCCTGGGAAAGTGGAAAACTTTCTTCCATAAGCAATGCGTGTCGTCACAGGCTACTAAAATGCCATGAGCAATGGGTTAGTAGCCCCTTCTCCTGTATAAATTACTAAAAATAATAAGAAAAACTTTGTAAAGTTGGGATGTTTGAATGTGCATGGATGTGATGCAGATGTTCTTGCTCTAAGTGAAAATAAGCTAAACGTGGGTAGGTGAGTTTCAGTGGTAGAAATAAATGGCATTAGGTCAGGAGTATCTGAGAGAGTTAGAGCTTAGAAAGGGATAGCAATATTGGTCAAGGATCAGTTATGGCAGGAGAAGAGGGAATATAGAGGTATAAATTCAAGGATTGTGTGGATTAAAATAAGTGGGTTACAATAAGTGTTCACGCACCTGGAGAAGTGAGGAGAGATAGATTATGGGAGATGTTAAGTGAGTGTTTAAGGAGTTCTGAACCAAGTGAGAGAGCAATTGTGGGAGGGGACCTGAATGCTAAAGTGGGAGAAGCGGTTATAGGGTGTGTGGTAGGTAAGTTTGGGGTGCGGGACCTCTGACTGAACTTTTTTATAGAAAAGAGTTTGGTAATAGGTAATTAATATTAAAAAATGATAAATTGGTATACAAGATTTGATATAGGGCATAATGACATTTTGTTGGACTGTGTATTTGTGAATGAAAAGGTGATGGTTAGACCTCAGGATGTGCATGTTTATAGAGGGGGCAACAGATATATCAGATCATTATTAGTTGTACCTACAGTGAAAGTGAAAGATAAATGGGGTACAGAGAGAATGGTATCAGAAAGAGTAGTTTATAAACTAAAGAAGGAGGCAGTTAGGGTAAGATGTAAGCAACTATTGGTAGAAAGAGGGGACAGAGAGAATGTAGGTAATAAGGTTGAAGAGGTATGGAGTAGATTTAAGAATGAGGTGTTAGTGTTCAGAAGAGGTTTGTGGATATAGGATGGTGGGTGCGGAAGGGAAGATGAGCAATTTTTGGAATGATGAGGTAAGAGAGAAAATGTTAGCATATGTGAAGTTTTTGCAAAGTAGAAGTGATATAAAGAGGAAATGGTATATGGAGAGAAAAAGAGAGGTTAAGAGAGTCGTGGAGGAATCTAAAAAAAGAGCAAATGAGGGTGGGTGAGATGTCAACAAATTTTGCTGAGAATAAGAGAAAGTTTTGGAAGGAGATTAATAAGTTGAAAATGAGTAGAGAACGAATGGATTTGACAGTTAAAAATAGAGAAGGAGAGTTATTAGATGGGGAAGTTCGAGGGAATATTTTGGGGAGCTGTTAAATGTTAATGAAGAAAAGGAAATTGTGTTATTGTGCATTGAGCAGGAGTAAGGAAGAGCCAGATGTGAGTGTAGGGGAGGTTCGTGAATCAGTGGTTAGAATGAGAGGGTAAAGCAGCTGGAATTGGCAGAGAGCAATGCAGAGTTTGTATAAAGGCAGAGGGGACAAAAGAGAGTGTGAGAATTATAGGGGAATATGCCTGTTGAGTGTAACTGGTAAGGTGTAATTTTTGAAAGTATTTAGAATAAGACGGAGAGCAGGATCGCTGATGAACAAGGAGGCTTTAGGAAGGATGGGGATGTGTAGATCAAACTTGTGTTTACAGTGAAGCACATAAGTGAACAGATTTTGGATAAGGGTAAAGAGGTTCTCGTTGCATTTGTGAATTTGGAAAAGGCATATGATAGGGTGGATAAGGCAGCAGTGTGGTAGATGCTGCAGATGTATGGAATAGGTGGTAGGTTACTGAAAGCAGTTAGGACTTTTGAAGAGGATAGTAATGCTCAGGTTAGGATATGTAGGAGAGAGTGAGATTATTTCCCAGTAAAAGTAGACCTTAGACAGGGATGTGTGATGTTACCATGGTTGTTCAATATATTTATAGATAGGGTTGTAACAGAAGTGAATGTCCGGGTGTTCGGAAGAGTGTGGGAGTAAAGATAAAGAATCTAACACAAAGTGGGAAATGTAGCAGTTGCTTTTTGCTGGTGGCACTGTGATTTTGAGAGATTCTGAAGAGAGGTTGCAGAGGTTAGTGGACGATTTGGGAGGGCATGTAAAAGAAGGAAATAAAAGTGAACATTGGAAAGAGTAATGTGATGAGATAAAAATAAATTTAGCTAATGTAAGATTGAATATCAGATTAGAGGGAGGTAGTATGGTGGAAGTTAATGTGTTCAGATATTTAGGAGTGTACATGTCAGCAGATGAGTGTCTGAAAGACGAGGTAAATCATAGAATTGACGAGAAAATAGGTGGGTGGTGCACTGAGGAATTTGTGGAAGCAAAGTTGGGAATGTTTGGGAGTGCAGTGGTACCAACGCTCTTATATGGGTGTGAAACATGGGTGGTGAATGTTGCAACAAGAGGTAGGCTGGAGGCAGTGTAGATGTCGTGTCTGAGAGCAATTTGTGGTGTGAATATTATGCAGAGAATCCGTAGCTTGGAGATTAGGAGTAGGTGCGGAGTTACTAAAAGTATTATCCAGAGGGATGGGGAGGGATTGTTGAGGTGGTTCGGCTATTTAGAGAGGATGGAACAAAATAGGACTTGGAAGGGGTATAAATCTGTAAAGGAAGTAAGGCAAAAGTTAAAGGGAAAGGGTAAAGAAGGTTTAGTGTGCGAGAAGTTTAGACTTCCAACAAGCGTGCCTGAGCATGTTAAACAGGAGCGAGTGGAGGAAAATGGTTTTCATGACTTGGAATGCTTTGAGTGTGGGCAAAGTAACATAGGAGATAAAGCATTAACGAGAGTATATAATATATATATATATATATATATATATATATATATATATATATATATATATATATATATATATATATATATATATATATATATGCAATAAGATCACAGTAAACAGGTGATTTCAGAATATGCAAAACAACCACTCTGAAAGAATAGAGAAATTCCAAGCGCTTTCGTGACTACTCACATTATCAAGGAACTCTTCTCCTTACGCCTTCCTCTTTGTATTGGACTGATGAAGCCACTGTGTGGCGAAACGTTTCCTGATAATGTGAGTAGTCACGAAAGCGCTTGGAACTCTATTCTTTCAGAGTGGTTGTTTTGCATATTCTGAAATCACCTGTTTACTGTGATCTTATTGCATATATATATATATATATATATATATATATATATATATATATATATATATATATATATATATATATATATATATATATATATATATATATATATTAATGAAATTAGAAACAAGTGATTTTAAATCATTTACCCAAGTGCAGCAGGCCAGGGCTCGACCCTACGAACTTTGTATCGCCTCCAGAGACAGCACAATGTACGCATCGGTGGCGCAGAGGTAGTGCGTACATTGTGCTGTCTCTGGAGGCGTTACAAGGTTCGTAGGGTCGAATCCTGGCCTGCCGCAGTTTGGTAAATGATTATATATATGTATATATATATATATATATATATATATATATATATATATATATATATATATATATATATATATATATATATATATATATGTATGTATATATATATATATATACATATATATATATATATATATATATATATATATATATATATATATATATATATATATATATATATATATATATATATATATATATATATATATATATATAGCCTAGGACTCAAACCCATGTCGTTTTGTCCCGCCTCGTGGTGAGCGAAAATCACACGACGCTGTTTACAATAATGTAAATACTACTCGTGGAGGCTAGTACACCAATTCCAGCTTTAAAATTGCTGTATTTAATAGAAATTATACGATCGCCTTAATAAACAAGAATTACTAGGCATATAGTTGTTAGTGATAACCCCAAGTTACTTGTTGTGTAGTTGTTAGTGATGACCCCAAGTTACTTGTTGTGTAGTTGTTAGTGATGACCCCAAGTTACTTGTTGTGTAGTTGTTAGTGATGACCCCAAGTTACTTGTTGTGTAGCTGTTAGTGATGACCCCAAGTTACTTGTTGTGTAGCTGTTAGTGATGACCCCAAGTTACTTGTTGTGTAGCTGTTAGTGATGACCCCAAGTTACTTGTTGTGTAGCAGTTAGTGATGACCCCAAGTTACTTGTTGTGTAGCTGTTAGTGATGACCCCAAGTTACTTGTTGTGTAGCTGTTAGTGATGACCCCAAGTTACTTGTTGTGTAGCTGTTAGTGATGACCCCAAGTTACTTGTTGTGTAGCTGTTAGTGATGACCCCAAGTTACTTGTTGTGTAGCTGTTAGTGATGACCCCAAGTTACTTGTTGTGTAGTTGTTAGTGATGATCCCAAGTTACTTGTTGTGTAGTTGTTAGTGATGACCCCAAGTTACTTGTTGTGTAGCTGTTAGTGATGACCCCAAGTTACTTGTTGTGTAGCTGTTAGTGATGACCCCAAGTTACTTGTTGTGTAGCTGTTAGTGATGACCCCAAGTTACTTGTTGTGTAGCAGTTAGTGATGACCCCAAGTTACTTGTTGTGTAGCTGTTAGTGATAACCCCAAGTTACTTGTTGTGTAGCAGTTAGTGATGACCCCAAGTTACTTGTTGTGTAGTTGTTAGTGATAACCCCAAGTTACTTGTTGTGTAGCAGTTAGTGATGACCCCAAGTTACTTGTTGTGTAGCTGTTAGTGATGACCCCAAGTTACTTGTTGTGTAGCAGTTAGTGATGACCCCAAGTTACTTGTTGTGTAGTTGTTAGTGATAACCCCAAGTTACTTGTTGTGTAGCAGTTAGTGATGACCCCAAGTTACTTGTTGTGTAGCTGTTAGTGATGACCCCAAGTTACTTGTTGTGTAGCTGTTAGTGATGACCCCAAGTTACTTGTTGTGTAGCAGTTAGTGATGACCCCAAGTTACTTGTTGTGTAGTTGTTAGTGATAACCCCAAGTTACTTGTTGTGTAGCAGTTAGTGATGACCCCAAGTTACTTGTTGTGTAGTTGTTAGTGATAACCCCAAGTTACTTGTTGTGTAGTTGTTAGTGATGACCCCAAGTTACTTGTTGTGTAGCTGTTAGTGATGACCCTAAGTTATTTGTTGTGTAGTTGTTAGTGATAACCCCAAGTTACTTGTTGTGTAGTTGTTAGTGATAACCCCAAGTTACTTGTTGTGTAGTTGTTAGTGATGACCCCAAGTTACTTGTTGTGTAGTTGTTAGTGATAACCCTAAGTTACTTGTTGTGTAGTTGTTAGTGATATCCCCAAGTTACTTGTTGTGTAGTTGTTAGTGATATCCCCAAGTTACTTGTTGTGTAGTTGTTAGTGATGACCCCAAGTTACTTGTTGTGTAGTTGTTAGTGATAACCCTAAGTTACTTGTTGTGTAGTTGTTAGTGATGACCCCAAGTTACTTGTTGTGTAGGTGTTAGTGATGACCCCAAGTTACTTGTTGCGCAGTTAGTTAACTTGTTTGGTTGTTATTGATGACTCCATTTACTTACCTGGAGTATACCTGGAGAGAGTTTCGGAGGTCAACGCCCCCGCGGCCCGGTCTAGGACTAGGCCTCGTGGTGGATCAGGGTTTGATCAACCAGGCTGTTACTGTTAGCCGCACACAAAGTGACGTATGAACCACAGCCCGGATGATCAGGTACTGACTTTAGGTGCCTGTCCAGTGCCTTCTTGAAGACAGCCAGGGGTCTGTTTTTAATCCCCCTTATGCTGGGAGGCAGTTGAACAGTCTTGGGCCCCGAACACTTGATGTGTCTCTCAGTGCACTCGTGGCGCCCCTGCTTTTCGTTGGGGGAATGATGCATCTCCTGCCGAGTCTTTTGCTTTCATAGGGAGTGATTTTCGTGTGCAAGTTTGGTACTAATCCCTCTAGGATTTTCCAAGTATATGTTATCATGTATCTCTCTCGCTACTTGTGCAGATGCTTGTGATGATCTTAAATTACTTGTTGTGTAGTTAGTGATCTTAGGTTACTTGTTTGTAGTTACCAATAAATCTAGGTTATTTGTGTAGTGCCTATTAATGTTGGAAGGTTACGTCAGTGACTACATTATGGCAACCCTGACGTTTTAATGGTGGTATACTGCTTGAATGCTGACGTTATATTGGTGGTATACTGCTTGAATGTTGACGGTATATTGGTGGTATACTGCTTGAATGTTGACGTTATACTGGCGGTATACTGCTTGAATGTTGACGTTATACTGGTGGTATACTGCTTGAATGTTGACGTTATACTGGCGGTATACTGCTTGAATGTTGACGTTATACTGGTGGTATACTGCTTGAATGTTGACGGCATATTGGTGGTATACTGCTTGAATGTTGACGTTATACTGGTGGTATACTGTTTGAATGTTGACGGCATATTGGTGGTATACTGTTTGAATGTTGACGGCATATTGGTGGTATACTGTTTGAATGTTGACGTTATATTGGTGGTATACTGCTTGAATGTTGACGTTATACTGGTGGAATACTGCTTGAATGTTGACGTTATATTGGTGGTATACTGTTTGAATGTTGACGTTATACTGGTGGTATACTGTTTGAATGTTGACGTTATATTGGTGGTATACTGTTTGAATGTTGACGTTATACTGGTGGTATACTGCTTGAATGTTGACGTTATACTGGTGGTATACTGTTTGAATGTTGACGTTATATTGGTGGTATACTGTTTGAATGTTGACGTTATACTGGTGGTATACTGCTTGAATGTTGACGTTATATTGGTGGTATACTGCTTGAATGTTGACGTTATATTGGTGGTATACTGCTTGAATGTTGACAGTATATTGCTGGTATACTGCTTGAATGTTGACGTTATATTGGTGGTATACTGCTTGAATGTTGACGTTATATTGGTGGTATACTGCTTGAATGTTGACGTTATATTGGTGGTATACTGCTTGAATGTTGACGTTATATTGGTGGTATACTGCTTGAATGTTGACGTTATATTGGTGGTATACTGCTTGAATGTTGACGTTATATTGGTGGTATACTGCATGAATGTTGACGTTATAATGGTGGTATACTGCTTGAATGTTGACGTTATATTGGTGGAATACTGCATGAATGTTGACGTTATATTGGTGGAATACTGCATGAATGTTGACGTTATATTGGTGGAATACTGCATGAATGTTGACGTTATATTGGTGGTATACTGCATGAATGTTGACGTTATAATGGTGGTATACTGCTTGAATGTTGACGTTATATTGGTGGAATACTGCATGAATGTTGACAGTATATTGCTGGTATACTGGTTGAATGTTGACGTTATACTGGTGGTATACTGCTTGAATGTTGACGGTATATTGGTGGTATACTGCTTTAATGTTGACGTTGTACTGGTGGTATACTGCTTGAATGCTGACGTTATACTGGTGGTATACTGCTTGAATGTTGACGGTATATTGGTGGTATACTGCTTGAATGTTGACGGTATATTGGTGGCATACTTCTTGAATGTTGACGTTATACTGGCGGTATACTGCTTGAATGTTGACGGTATATTGGTGGTATACTGCTTGAATGTTGACGTTATACTGGTGGTATACTGCTTGAATGCTGACGTTATACTGGTGGTATACTGCTTGAATGTTGACGTTATACTGGTGGCATACTGCTTGAATGTTGACGTTATACTGGCGGTATACTGCTTGAATGTTGACGCATACTGGTGGAATACTTCTTGAATGTTGACAGTATATTGGTGGTATACTGCTTGAATGTTGACAGTATATTGGTGGTATACTGCTTGAATGTTGACGGTATATTGGTGGCATACTGCTTGAATGTTGACGGTATATTGGTGGTATACTGCTTGAATGTTGACAGTATATTGGTGGTATACTGCTTGAATGTTGACGGCATATTGGTGGTATACTGTTTGAATGTTGACGTTATACTGGTGGTATACTGCTTGAATGTTGACGGTATATTGGTGGTATACTGCTTGAATGTTGACGGTATATTGGTGGTATACTGCTTGAATGTTGACGGTATATTGGTGGTATACTGCTTGAATGTTGACAGTATATTGGTGGTATACTGCTTGAATGTTGACGGCATATTGTTGGTATACTATTTGAATGTTGACGTTATACTGGTGGTATACTGCTTAAATGTTGACGTTATATTGGTGGTATACTACTTGAATGTTGACGTTATATTGGTGGTATACTACTTGAATGTTGACGTTATATTGGTGGTATATTGCACGAATGCTTATGTTATATTTTTTATAATATACTGCTTGAATCCTTACGTTATATCTATACTGACGTTATGTTAATACTGCAAGAATTCTGACGCTATATTTATGGTGGCTAACAGCATGAAAGATGACGTTACACGCTAACAGAATTCAGAGGCTAAGCTAATTATACTTTTGCTAATTAGAATTACATACAAACACTGCAGCAGTAATCACACCTACATCGTTTTGCATTTACTGAGGTTCATTTTTTAAATTAACGTGTAGAGTATACACTTTAAGTGATTAGTTTATATTGTACATTTTTGTGCAGCACACAAATTAGGTTTATAATGAGATGAAGAAATTTTAATTTCTACAGAATATGGTATTATTATTTCGCTAATCTGCTACGGTCTGGTTGCATGCCACTGCATGTTGTAATATTTATAGAGAGACTGTCAGGCAAGAGTTACATGAATTTGCTTATGTGTATAATAATGAGCTATTGGTAATTAATTACACTGGACTCTACGAATAGACTCCGTTGCGAGTTGACCTCTCTAAGTACCCAGTTGACATATGTGAGTGAGTCAATCTGCAGGATTTGCGAGATGACCTGTCTTAATTACGGGTTAACCTGTCTCAGCTGGGAATTAACCTGAATCTTGTGACGAAGTACCTGGTGACGTCTCTGAAAATATAAAGAAGGATGTCCTGCCTGGAGCAGCTGTACCAGCAGGTGAAGGTGTCGATGGAGGAAGCTAGCAGAGAGTTACAGCGGCTGATGAAGGACAAAGGAATTAACAGTCTTCATGAAAATGAGGATGACGACAAAGTAAATAGGTTTGGGAAAATTTAATGATTCGTAAACAGTGGACAGGACTGAGGCAAATTCGTTGAAATTTTGTGACACAGAAATAATTCGTGAAGTGGATCAATCTAAAACTGCAAAGGGTAATGAGCAAGCAAAGATGGACAGAGAGGATAGCACAAGAAAAGTTTATTCAAGATCTAAAAGTGATTACACTACAAGGAAAGAGAACGAACTGAGGTTAATTGTATATACACCGAGGCATGTATATCTCTCAGTGTATATACACTAGGAGTTTACTTTAGTCCCTGTGTTGTACATGAATGGTATACAATACCGACGGTATTGTTTACCATATATGTCGGTACTGTATACCATTCATGTATAATCTGTTAGACACTGCAACATCATTGAATCTTGTTTCAGAAGATATCACAACCAAGTTTAACTTTTAGTTTAGATTTAGATTATTATTATAATCAAGGGGGAAGCGCTAAACCCGGAGGATTATACAGCTTAGATTTAGAAAGGATGTAGGAAAGTACTGGTTTGGAAATGGGGTAGTTGATGAGTAGAACAGTCTGCCTAGTAGGGTCATTGAAGCTAAAACCTTGGGTAGTTTCAAATTTAGGTTGGATAAATACACGAGTGAGAGGAGTTGAATTTAAGAGGGACTTGCATATGAGTGAATAGAGTTATCAGAGCTTATTTCTTGGGTGGCATTGAAAATTGGGTTGGGCAAATATTTTGCTAGTGGGATGGATTGTGAAGGACCTGCCTAGTATGGGCCAGTATATAATCGCCAGTCTTCTTGCCTGTGCACCAGATTCATGACTACGGTGCTCTTCACACCAACTCCAAGGCTGAGGGACTGTTATCTCATCTTTTGTATATAGTTCTATTGGCTTCCAGTTATGTCCTTGAATTTGTATTGATAAAGTCACTGGATGGTGAAACATCTACAATAAAGATACCCAGATGTTGCACATGTGTCTAATTTTCACCACTTTAGTCCCTATTTTAAAAATGTATTTTTGTTTTTAAACAGGTTATACGTAGCTTTAACAGCACTCCATTAACTAAAAGTAGTAAATTTTGTAATCCAAAACAGAGAAATTAATAGGGGTATGTATATAATAGGTACAAGGAGTGTATATACAAGGTCAGGTGCTGCTTAATGGATGTGTCTGGCTTGAGCAGGATGTGCCGTGTAAGAACATCTGAAATCTTGAAACTGACCGAATTTTGTATGATGTTTTTTGTTATTGGCAGTAAAAGCAGATTCATTTCTGTGTATTGGATTGGCTAAGACCCTGGCTGGAGAAACGTTTCCTCATAAATATCTTTCATCAACATTGTGTTTTACATACCTGTCGGTATTCATATACTATTTACAACTTAAGTAATGAATCTGAACTTGCCCGAAATGCGACATACATGAGTTTAAATTAAGCAAGGCCGATGGAAACAACTGGAAAGTGGGTGGAGTGGCTGGACGACATTAAGAAAAAAAAACTTTAACCGCTGCATCGAAAAATTGTCAAGTCTGGAAGAACGAACACTGAATCTGTATATCTACAGTTTCTGAAAGAAGTGAAAATTTAATCTTAGGTGTTCAGTACTAACTCTAGAACACAGATAACAACCAGGAGAGACTACAGTGAGACGGAGGAGCTTGGCACGGTTAACTTGCTAGGGAGTATGATAATAAAGATAGTGCAATAAATGTTAAGGTTTCCTCTCTGCAGTTAACTATAAACACATAGAACACCTGTCAGGTGATGAGGGACGTAACGAAGAGAAATATAAGCAAGACTTTTTCAAAATATTGTACAAGCTAATTAAAGAACACATATTCCCTAAAGATAAATAAAATATAAAAAAGAATATCGAAAACTAAAACACCTTTCGTGGGAAAAGAGAGGAATTTATAAGCACATAACGAGAGGAGAGATTCACATTATTTACCACCGAGTTCAAATTATAAATGAGGTCAAAAAAGGGTAAAACAAAAGCTAAATGAGATTATGAAATTAAAGTTGCTAAGTAATCAAAGATAAATTTGACACGTTTCTTGGAAAATATAGAACAGATATTTAAGAAAAATCTGACATAAAACTAGCTCAGGAAAACTCACTGATAATGAGAAAAAGATCCATTCTGTTTCTAACAATTATTTCCTGTCGGTTTTTGAACAAGAAAACGCAGACGAAATCCAAGTAATTAGTTACTATAGTGGAAGTTAAAAAATGAATTACCTGTTATCACAGTCACTAGAGGCCATTATTAAACAAGAACTTCGATTCAAACTGAAAGAGTTGGTCGCCCTCGACGATCTGTTTTCAAGGTACTTGAACAAACTTTATGTGACGCAAGACGATGCCCCTGGTATGAGGCATTCAGCAGACATGCCTCTATTCTTCAAATTATTGTATGCTTCAGTTATTGCAAAAATAAAGTTTTCTTTACTTACAATTACTAGTTTGTTCTGTTCCTAGCACTTCAACATCATGTAAAACTTTTATTCAGAAAGTTTTTTGTATCCTTTCCCCATTTATCTTTGCTTTTCCACTTTTTTTTATCATTGACAATTGTTTCTAAATGTGTTTTCGTACATCGTGTTACTTGACATCATCTGCACGTTTTAAAATCCATAGTACCTAAACCCTATGTTTTCCCCTCATCGCACTTACCTCTAACTTTCCTTAATTTAAAGCCTGATACAGTCGACCAACAGCATCATCTAGTCAACTAGAAATCGTCGCCATCCCTGCACGAGTTAGATGCACTCCTTCCCTGTTACAGGAGTCGTCACCGTTTCCAGTTAATAGTACTGTAATGCTCTTACAGTACTTGTCCAGCCAATAATTAACCATATTGCTCTGAACATCCAAAGACTGCCAAAACCCGTCTGTGGGAAAACACCACCTTGACAGGGATCCTTCCCATTGTTTTAACTATGTCTAATGTGCTATATGTAGTGAGGTTTTCCTGTCTTGTGTTTCCCAACATCATTTCCTCCACCACTAAGGCAGATAATATGGTTGCTACAATACCAGTCATAATGTTTCCTAATCCGCTAAGTATGCTCTCCATCTTAGTACCAGGAAAACCTTCCCTCTGCCACCTATTTATGGACAGTGAAATAATTTCTTCCGAGAAATGTCAACTACGAAAACGTTCTTATCTTTACTAGTGGGTTTCGTGGTGTCGCTCTTGATGGCTGAACCACACTAGTCTGGCAGTGAAAAAGAAAAAGAAATAGGCCTCGCTAAATATTTTTTTTAACCCACTGTATCCTCAGCTTTGATCCTTTCTTTCAGACCAGTTTCCATTTGTTGCAGCAGTATCCTCTTCACTGTTCCAGGGATGAACCTTCTGTCTCCCCACTCTAAAAAGCTTCTTCCGGCTCTGCCTTCAGATGAATGCACAACTACAGTAGTGTGCAAATTAATTGGGACAGGAGTAAATTTTGAGATTATCTCATATGTCTTAGTCTCCTGCTAGATTAATGTGCTTTGGGTTCTTTTATTTTCAGAAGAGCTCTGCTACTGATTAATGGCAACCATCTAGCTGTGGTGTTAACTTGCGACTCTCATCAGTGCTACAACAGCTGTTGTTCTGTAAGACTACTACTGCAAGCATGCTCCATGAGTGAATGTGGTTTCTGCCAAATTCTCCCCTTTATTTCATGAGTACTGCTGAAATTCATGAAGGATATTATACCTAGGAAGCGTGCAAGTATTGTAGCTCTTAGAAAACATGCTGATATGAGTATCAGAAAGATCGCTAAAAATTTGAGCCTAGCAAAGCCAAATGCTCGTTGGATTCTGAAGAGAGCTGACAACACTGGTGATTGTGGAGCGCTGTGTCAAAGAAGATTTGGAAGAAAATGCAAAGGTTTTCATAAGAAATAGCTGGCATAAATGTTGATTCTTCAACTGTTTAACGAAGGCTCCTTGAAGTTGGCAGAATGGTTATTAATAATTTAAATAGAAACCAAGGAATTTCCTTGGTTTCTATTTAATTTATTAATAACCACTTAAATCCACTTTCTCATATTTTGCAATATGAGTAGAACACTTATGCCACTCCTTATTAAAACATCACAGTACTAGGTTAAGTATTTACGAATGGCTCTGAGTGAGTCAGGAAATGTCAGTATATGTACATGCACAGGCGTTGCTTAAAAACTCAAACACCACATTACATAGGGTTCACTCTGCAATAAGCCCTCTTACACCACAGAGGCTTGCTCACTTGGCTTCACTTTCTCTAAGAGCTTCTCAACCGCCTTCTCTAGCCCAGATAAGTCTTAGCAATGAGTTTCCGAAAATTCCTGGTATTTTCTAGGAAGGCGAATGGTGGTTTAGAGGTGGATACTTCCCTAGACCCTTCTTGGTTCAGAGGAAGGTATGAACTGAACAAAGTGAGGCTTTACCAGCCAACTTTGACTCGGTCAGAGCAGGGGTTGAGCAGCTCAAAACACCTACTGGTGCTTTGCCAGGTCGCACCAGCAGTTTGGACTAATTAAATAACCTACCTATGTACAAAGCTAAGTAATACGACCAGATAATATTATAAAGTCGAGTAAATCCATTTTAGCTACTAATGGAATTACTCCTGAATATAATATTAAGTGAAATAGCAAAAATAACATGTAAAAGTATACCACTGCAGTAGGCACTCAATCATAAGAGATAGGCGACAGATGAATGGAGAAATGTTATACTTTCAGATGAAGTGCATTTTGAAGTACTTAGTACAGATCAGTAGTAGTGAGAAGGCGCAAAGGTGAACCTCTTCGGAATGAACACATTCAACAAGCGCCAAAACACTTGCCTAAGATGTTTTGGAGTAGCTTCACTGCTAAAGACCCTAGACGGCTCGTTATAGTTAATGGAAAGATGAGCAGCGACATATACAAAGTAATCCTGGCAACTTATTTGTTTCCCATTATAGACAGAGAAGGCATTTTCCAGCAGGTTCTTGCTCCATGCCACACTTCCAGAAAAATGCTGACATTCACCAGAGAGAGTGGGTAAGCATTTTAAATTGGCCAGAAAACTCTCCTGACCTCAACCCAATTAACAGACTATTCGTCTGTTATGAAGCTATTTACTGCTGTTATTAGGACCTGGTACCATGATGAAGAACTTGGCAAAATGTGTTCAAGATTGGTCGATTCTATGTTAAAACATGTAGCAATACTTATAAAAGCAAAGGGTAGTCATATCTCTTAGTAAATCAATTATCTTTCATATTGCCGTGTATTTTTTCAAATAAACATTGATTTTCCAAATATATGTTATTTCATCACTGTTCCAATTAATATGCACAATATTGTATTTGATACTCAAGGAAGGCATCTTAAACACTTCAACTGCATTAGCACATAACTCGCTGAACAAACTTTAATGATGGCTAATGCGATTACTGTCTACTAAAAAGAAAGATAGGGCTATAAAATCAGATTACTGTCCGATCAGTCAGCCTGGCGTCAACAACGAGTAAATTATTGGAATACAAATTAGCTATTATTGTTTTGCTATTGAATCACTAAGCAATTAATATTATGCTGCTGAAGCAATAAGCTACTAGCCTCTTCTACTCAATCACTAACTTAAATATTAGTGTTTTGCTTCCGAACCTGTAAGCTATTAGTGCTCTGTTCCTGAGTTACTAGGATATTAGTGCTCTGCTCCTGAATCACTAAGTTATTAGAACTAAGCGACTGAATCTCTCTGTTATCAGAGCTCTGTTTCGGTACCACTAAGTTGTAAGTTTTTTTTTTTTTAATACCTGTTTGTATACTGACCACACTGCAGCCTGGAAGATCAGGTTACTTACTAAATCATTCTTCCTCTTTACAAAGAACAAGTCAGAAATTATTTTTATTCTTAAGTGTGACGTTCTTCAGTATACACGTGACTTTAATATTTAACATGCTTTAAAATATTCTTCCCATTTATATATTCTACTTTTTTATTCTATATGATAGTTTTATTTTAGTTTTATATTCGACCCTGTAGTCCATATTCTCTCTCTCTCTCTCTCTCTCTCTCTCTCTCTCTCTCTCTCTCTCTCTCTCTCTCTCTATATATATATATATATATATATATATATATATATATATATATATATATATATATATATATATATATATATATATATGCAATAAGATCACAGTAAACAGATGATTTCAGAATATGCAAAACAACCACTGTGAAAGAATAGAGAAATTCCAAGCGCTTTCGTAACTACTCACATTATCAAGGAACAATGAAAGTAATGCATTAAAGGAAGGCATATAAAGGGTCTAGTCCACACCTCACTATCAACTCCAACAACAAAGCAACAAACACCTGACGTGCGACTCATAAGAAAGGGAACACTGCAGCAGGCCCCCTGGCCCAACTAGACAGGTCCTTCACACAACCCACCAACAAACTATTCTACCCAAGAATTAAGAATTTTAAAATTTATTATTTGTCCAATGTATTATTAAATTCTTCCCAAATTCTATTAATTATAAATGGACCTAATTTATATAAACCAAAGGAAATATTCATATTATTGTCAAAACTGCTTTTTATGAAACAAGATTCAATTATATTCCTGTCGACCATGGACTTGATTGATACAACTTTCTCAACTTTTTGAAAATCAACTGGATGGTTAAAATCTCTCACATGAATAAATAGACCATTGGAATCTTGTCCAGTTCTAATGCTATATTTATGTTGTTTTAATCTTAGTTCGAGATTTTTACCAGTTTGGCCGTAATAAACTTTATCGCAAATTTTACAAGGAATCTTATAGACACATCCGTCAGCATTTTGGGGGGAATTCTTTATCAAAAGTTTTTTTACTGTATCAAGATTTTTGAATACAACTTTAATATATATATATATATATATATATATATATATATATATATATATATATATATATATATATATATATATGTATTATGTGTGTGTAATATATATGTATATATGTGTGTGTAATATATATGTATATATATATATATATATATATATATATATATATATATATATATATATATATTCTTTATCAAAAAATTTTTTTACTGTATCAGGATTTTTAAATACAACTTTGATATTAAAAGTCTTAAGAAGAGAAGGCATATCAACCAAGTTTTCATGGTAAGGGAGAACCAGTATATTTTTAGTAGAATAAGGCTGGTTGTCCGTTTTTGGATTGTAAAAAGTATTTCTAGCAATTTTAAAAGATTTATCAATTACGTTTCTTGGGTATTTCAAATCATTACCTATTTCATAAATTTTGGATATTTCCTCATCTATGAACTCTGGACTACAAACACGTAAAGCTCTCAAAAACATTGATGAGAAAACAGACAGTTTAACTCTATCTTGATGTGAAGAATAATAGTGGACATAGGAACAGTTATTTGTAGGTTTTCTGTAAATTTTAAATTTGAATTCATTACCCTTAATAATTAAAACATCTAGAAAAGGCAATGAGTTATTTTCTTCAAACTCAACAGTAAAGTTTATAGAATGGGCTAAGCTATTTAATTTGGCAAGGAAATGGTGTATATCTACATTCTTGGGCATAAGACACAAAATATCATCAACATATCTGAACCAGGTGTTGCTTTGTTGTTCGATTTGATAGTGAGGTGTGGGCTAGACCCTTTATATGCCTTCCTTTGATGCATTACTTTCATTGTTCCTTGATAATGTGAGTAGTCACAAATGCGCTTGGAATTTCTCTAGTCTTTCACAGTGGTTGTTTTGTGTATATATATATATATATATATATATATATATATATATATATATATATGTGTGTGTGTGATGTCGTGCTGAATATGTAAAACTGGTCAATTAGCAAGAACTCATTTAAAATTAAGTCCTTTCTGAAATTTTCTCTTATACGTTTAAAGATACATTTTTTTCATTAATGTTCTTCAAGATTCTCCTTTGTATGGACTGATGAAGCCACTGTGTGGCGAAACGTTTCCTCAATAAAGATACCCAAGAGTTGCACATGTGTCTAATTTATCCACATGTGTCTAATTTATCAATGTTAATGTAAAAATTTTTAATTTTGCACCAAAAGGAACTTAGAAAACTTACCTAACCTGATTATAACAAGCGCAATTTAATTTAACCTAACCCAACTAAATATATTTTAGATTTGTTTACAGTAATTTAATATTAAACAAACACAATGAAATATTTTTTTTTCGTTAGGTTCAGAATGATTTTGGCGAAATTATTGCATACACAAATTTTCGCTTGTCCTATATGGGAAGATGATCGTTGCTATTTAAGCCAAGATAGCAAGTTCTGCCTATTCGGCACGAGATATATATATAGTCGTGTCGAATATGTAAAACTGGTCAATAAGCAAGAACTCATTTAAAATTAACTCCGTTCTAAAAAATTTTCTTATACGTTTAAAGATATATTTTTTTTCATTAATGTTAATATAAAAAAAATAAATTTTGCACCAAAAGAATCTTAGAAAACTTACCTAACCTTATTATATCAAGAACAATTTATTATAGCCTAACCCAACTAAATATATTTTAGATTTGTTTACAGTAATTTAATACTAAATAAACACAGTGAAACATTTTTTTCGTTAGGTACAGAATGATTTTGGCAAAATTATTGCATACACAAATTTTCACTTGTCCTATATGGCAAGATGAGCGTTGCTATTTAAGCCAAGATCGCAAGTCCTGCCTATTAGGCACGACATATATATATATATATATATATATATATATATATATATATATATATATATATATATATATATATATATATATATATATAATTTTGCAAAAATCATCCTGAACCTAACGAAAAAAATATATTTCACTGTGCTTGTTTAGTATTAAATTACTGTATCTAAAATATATTTAGTTGAATTAGGCTAAAATAAAATACGCTTGTTATAATAAGGTTAGGTAATTTTCTAAAATTCTTTTGGTGCAAAATTATAAATTTTTACATTAACATTAATGAAAAAATATATCTTTAAACGTGTAAGAGAACATTTTAGAAAGGACTTAATTTTAAATGAGTTCTTGCTAATTGACCAGTTTTACATATTAAGCACGACATATATATATATATATATATATATATATATATATATATATATATATATATATATATATATATATATATATATATATATATATATATGAGGCCCAGTACTTTATATACTCAGTATATATTCGACGTAGTTTATTTTCATCTTGTATTCGAATAAGTAATTTATTTTCTTATTTTCTATACATATTTCTTCACTACTTTTTCCTTATATTAGTCTCAATCGTTTTATTTTTCTTATATTCATCCCAGTTGTTATATTTTCTTCACATATTTGTCTTACATATTTTATTTTCCTCCTATTCTCGTCTCAGTCGTTTTATTTTCTCCCCCTGTTACTGTCACTGAGGTCACAAGTGACGCACTTCCATTAAAAATGAATCTAGGAGGCACGACATGTGCTCCCACTTGTTTGGGACACACGTATCGTGTGTAAAAATATGTTATTGTTGCAACAAACATATCAAGAATATCTCAGGGGGCGAGCTTCCAATGTCGTACATATGGTTTGTTAGATTTGAAATTCTTCGTAACTGGGGGACACTCGGTGCTGATGAAACGGTTTTTTCATCCAAGGAATATGAATTTGGGTTTGGTGCTTCCCCGTGAATATAATAATATGTAATAATTTAGGTTAATAGTTAAAAAAATTATCAATTCAAAATTAGTGCATGAGAGCTAAAACCGCAAGGGCCTTACAATTCCTTATGAAATGGGAGGTAAATAGGTTCGATCCACAGATGGGGAGGTAAATTGCAGTGTCAAGGAAACCTACCCTGAGGGAATTAGAGTTCTTCATCCCTTATATTAAACCTAAATACTTGCCATATTCAATATGACCCCTTGAATATAGAACAATATCAATACTGTTGTTTTATTTTCTGCCCGAATAATGTTTTTCAAGTAAAATTTACTGTTGATATATAAGATTAGGCAGGAAATATTTTCCAAGATCAACTTTCATTACATGTAACAAAAATATGTGATAGAGAATATAGATAAGAACATAAGAATGGAGGAACACTGCAGAAGGCCTACTGGCCCATACAAGGCAGGTCCTTATCAAAACGACCCCTACCCGAAGCTTCCCAAGAATATTCTCCTGTACCCTATGACACCAGTCGAACCCAGTCCCTCCCACTCACGAGCATGTATATACTAAGAGCTTGAATGGGCAATATCTGACATCCCATTGTCTCACACATGGGCAATATCAATCACTGTGTTTCTACCACACCTGGGCAATAGCTGCCATCCTGTTGTGTTTCTTCCATACTTATGGGCAATAACTGCCATCCTGTGAGGAAATACAGTATTATTGGCACTTGATATCTTAATCGTGATATGAAAAATGCATATTCTGTAATGTAACCTTGATATAAAGAATGTTCTATTTTGTATAATTTAGCCTTGTTGTGAAGAATGTATATATTATAATATAACCTCGATATAAAAATGTATGATATTTTGTATTTTGAAGCATTTTTATGTATTTTACAGATCTGGGACGGATACAAGTGCCAACAATACAGTTTCGAAAAGTAAGTGAGTTTTCTCCATCGTTATTATAAATAAGATTGTCGTTTTCATAGATTCTTTGGCATGTGAATCTATACTCATCAAATGAGGTATGAAAATCATCCTGTAATACGGAATGTAAGGAAACTTAGCTAGCAAGAATATAAATAACAAAATTCTGGTTTTAACAATTGGCAAATAACCCTCAATTTAAGGTGGCTCGTGTCTCAAGTGGTAGTACCCTCAACTGACAACTGAGGGGACCAGTGTTCGATTCTGGCAAGGAAGGAAAAGTTGGGTATTTTTTCTTATTTTTGTTGCCCTTGAATATTAGCCGAATTTCTGGGTCGCATCCCTCCCTGGGATGCGACTCAGGCCCAGTAGCTAGGGCTTCTCTTTGAAATAAATGTAGAGTAGTGTAGCAACATACTGCAGATGTAGCTAAATTTAAAAAAAAAAATCTCAGTGAGGGAAGATTCTCTATACTGGCGCCACGACTTCCAGGTTTCTGGCTCATCATGTCATGATTGTTGGAGATGCAGCTGAAGCGACTTCGACGGGTGACGGGGAATCATGGTTCGTCTTGTGACTCCCATCTGCTCTTATCTTGGAGACCACATTTCAGATGTTATTATTACTCAGTTTTCGTCTCGTAACTCAAGGTTCACTGCTGACTCAGCCGAACGAGAAATGAAGCTTAATTTTGTCATCAGTGGTGTCTGAACGTCTGGAGACTTCCAGTGAGAGAGAGGACGGCAGGAGGAAAGTGAAGGAATTGGGGCCGGAGAGAGAGACGAAGCGAGGAAAGAGGGAGGAAGAGGGAAGGGTGGAAGGGAAAAAATGGGAGAGGAAGGAGGAATAATTAGTACGACACAGGTATAGAGAGTGTGTCAAGAGACAGAGGAATGCAATCAGCAGTATATAAATACATAAGCAGTTGAAAACAACATATCGCATGGTTTTCCATTGTATTTTTATTATTCTACTACTGCCTTACGAATTTGTTAACTTTTTTCACTAAGGTATTTGAGGAGGTAGATCATGGTAATGAATATGATATTGTGTACATGGAATTCAGTAAGGCTTTTGAGACTTCAGAGACTATTGAGGAAAATTAAGGCACATGGAATAGGAGGAGAAATTTTTTCCTGGATAGAGGCATGGTTGACAAATAGGCAGCAGAGAGTTTGCATAAATGGGGAGAAATCAGAGTGGGGAAGCGTCACGAGCGGTGTTCCACAGGGGTCAGTGTTGGGCCCCCTGCTGTTCACAATCTACATAAACGACATAGATGAGGGCATAAAGAGCGACATCAGCAAGTTTGCCGATGACACCAAAATAGGCCGTCGAATTCATTCTGACGAGGACATTAGAGCACTCCAGGAAGATTTGAGTAGACTGATGCAGTGGTCGGAGAAATGGCAGATGCAGTTTAATATAGACAAATGCAAAGTTCTAAATGTTGGACAGGACAATAACCATGCCACATATAAACTAAATGATGTAGATCTTAATATTACGGATTGCGAAAAAGATTTAGGAGTACTGGTTAGCAGTAATCTGAAACCAAGACAACAGTGCATAAGTGTTCGCAATAAAGCTAATAGAATCCTTGGCTTTATATCAAGAAGCATAAATAATAGGAGTCCTCAGGTTGTTCTTCAACTCTATACATCCTTGGTTAGGCCTCATTTAGATTATGCTGCACAGTTTTGGTCACCGTATTACAGAATGGATATAAATGCTCTGGAAAATGAACAAAGGAGGATGACAAAGTTGATCCCATGTATCAGAAACCTTCCCTATGAGGATAGACTAAGGGCCTTGAATCTTCACTCTCTAGAAAGACGTAGAATTAGGGGGGATATGATTGAGGTGTATAAATGGAAGACAGGAATAAATAAAGGGGATGTAAATAGTGTGCTGAAAATATCTAGCCTAGACAGGACTCGCAGCAATGGTTTTAATTTAGAAAAATTCAGATTCAGGAAGGATATAGGAAAGTACTGGTTTGGTAATAGAGTTGTGGATGAGTGGAACAAACTCCCAAGTACAGTTATAGAGGCCAGAACGTTGTGTAGCTTTAAAAATAGGTTGGATAAATACATGAGTGGGTGTGAGTTGGACCTGATTAGCTTGTGCTACCAGGACGGTTGCCGTGTTCCTCCCTTAAGTCAATGTGACCTGACCTGACTAGGTTGGGTGCATTGGCTTAAGCCGGTAGGAGACTTGGACCTGCCTCGCATGGGTCAGTAGGCCTGCTGCAGTGTTCCTTCGTTCTTATGTTCTTCTTATAAAAAAGAATAGGTTAAATTACTCTAGCCCGTCCTAAATCAAATTAATTACTTGTAACAAAAATTGCAGAAGGACCTAACAGGATATTATATTCGCCACATGTAATAGAGGCAGGGTAAAGAGAACACGCAAAATCAACGTTATGATACTGAAAACGTTGTTTTTTCAAAGGTTTTTAATTTTTCTGTAGACACAAACTTTCTACTGAAGGTAGTCAGGAAATAGTGAAATATAAACATACAGCTTATGACTGGCAGCACGAAACTTAACATCGAAAGCGTTGGTATCCCCAAGTCACTGTATGTTGGAAGATGTACGACAGTCACCTTGCTATCCCTGAGGTCACTGAGCATATTTGGTAATGTACTGCAGAGAGCGCTGGTATCCCAAGATCACTGTTTGTTTGGGGATGTACCGCGCAGAGCATAGTCATCACCAAGGTCATTGTGAATAGTGTGCTGTAACGAGTGTTGTGTGTCGTACAACTCTACGGACACACAACTTCTTGTTTGACTGACTCACTCACCGCTGTTGCTTGAGAGAGTGGGTTAGTTATTTCAACATTGCTTATTTTTTTAAAGAAAATTTAGATTTTTTTCGCATTTCGGGTGACACTGAGGCGATGTCTGATTCCAGACGCAAAAAAAAAAAATTCAAGCGGCTTTAAATATTTGAAAAGCCTCGTGCTCAGAAGAATTTTGAGTCATTTAAATGGGATTTTTTTTCTGAATGATAGCAAATGTCAAGTATTTTACTGTCTTGGGTTTTATTTTAACGCTTAAGGACAGTTAAAGTATACAGATGTTTATTTTATAATAATGTGCTAAAGCGAATCAAGAGGTATGACCGTTAAGCTTGTGAGTTCGAGCTGTGTTCAGTCATCACTTATCACTACACTTTTAAGTTCTACAGCGATGGAAATTGGTTTCAAGAAGTAGGTACATGCTTGGGAACAGTCACGGAAATAGGATTTTTGGGAAAGGGGTTGGGCGAGCTCAGCAATGTTTTTTTTAACTGAGCCAAAAGTGATTCACTAGCAGTGCAATGCTACCCTATTCTAAGTGACTTATATAGTGGGAACAAACGTTACTTATATTTTCCAGTTATATTCCATCACAGGATGATTACATGCATTAATGTTGATTGTTGAAATCTGACAACTACGGGAGAAATCAGTAAGGAAATGACGATATCATCATATACTTCATTAAAGATTCAGAAGCAACGAGAGTAAAGGTTTCGTTCCAGTAGAACCGGAGTTACTATACCTTGGAATATACCATCTCTCGGGATGACCCATCTCATACACAGCAGAAATGGATTTTTATGAAAATATCCCCAGCAGTACAGAACGAGGCAACGAAAATTAAATATAGGAGAGAGGAACAAAAGATTAGTAGAGGGAGAGACTACATTATATATGAATAGTTCCTTGATATATAGTCACGGAAGCGCTTGGAATTTCTCTATTCTTTCAGAGTGGTTGTTTTGTATATATATATATATATATATATATATATATATATATATATATATATATATATATATATATATATATATATATATATATATATATAATGTGTGTGTGTGTCGTGCCGAATGGGTAAAATTGGTCACTTAGCAAGAACTCATTTAAAATTATGTCCTTTCTAAAATTTTCTCTTACACGTTTAAATTTACATATTTTTTTATTTATGTTAATGTAAAAATTAATAATTTTGTACGAAAAGAACCTTAGGAAACTTACCTAAGTTTATTATAACAAGCGCAATTTAATTTAGCCTAATTAAACTAAATATATTTTAGATAAGTTTACAGTAATTTAATAATAAACAAACACAAAGAAATATATTTTTTTCGTTAGGTTGAGAATGAGTTTTTGCGAAATTATTGCATACACAAATTTTTGCTTTCCTTATTCGGCAAGATGAGCGTCTAGGAATTCTAAAACTACGAGCTTAAAAATACGTGCACTAGATGAACGACAATCAGCCACAACATCATGGAGAAACTCTTGGTTGACATTGACAAATTAGACACATATGCAACACTTGGGTATCTTTAATAAGGAATGGTTTCGCCACACAGTGGCTTCATCAGTCCATACAAAGGAGAATGGTGGAGAACAGGAGGAGTTTGAGATAATCAGTCCCTCAACCTTGAGTCGATGTAATCAGTCAACTCAAAGCTGAGGGACTGATTACCTCAAACTCCTCCTGTTCTTCACCATTCTCCTTTGTATGGACTGATGAAGCCACTGTGTGGCGAAACGTTTCCTCATTAAAAATACCCAAGTGATGCACAGGTGTCTAATTTATCAACTTGTCGGTTCTCTGAACCATTCATCTACATTGCTTGACACTGTAGCATAAAAACCACAGCAGTCAGCATACACTCGTGTAAATACACACATACATAATCAAATGTGTATAAAAAGTATTGTATATAAAATTATGCACATATACACATGTCTACACACTAATAATGCAAACAGTACTGTCTACTCACACGTAAAGGAACGAATACTGATGAGCAGAGTGAGACCTTAGAGCAGGAGTTCTTAGCCTTTTTAGGATTACAGACCTCCATTGGATTGCCCAGTATGTACCCCTAGACACTTCACCAGACTGAGAAAATCATCGCCACCACAAGTCCTGTTAGGTACCAGTATAACTTCAGAAGATGTCAGTAGCTTGGGTTTACTTTACATATGGATAGCCGAAAGAAATTCATAAGAATTTTATCATATAGAAAGATGGCAAATTGTTCAGAGATCGAGTCCCATACCCCCATTATTTGGTTCGCTTACACCCAGGGGGGTTATGGATACCCCTGGTTACGAACCCCAGCCTTAGATATCTGGATATGGGGATAGGGCAAACAGGCACTGTAAGCAATTTGTAAATACTTGTATTAATTTACATTTCAACTTTCAGCATGCAAGGCTTGATAAATTCAGCTCTGCTAAATTTTCTTAATACAAATAACAAAAGAATTACCGAGGCGCCTGGGGAGGTGGTAATCAGGTTTGATCCAAGAACTGGGAGGGTAGCTCCAATAAAAGTAAAACCCTCTACGAATGTCATATGCTTGCCTTTATTATCAACTGATCGCCTGCCTGCTCTTTACAACTTTCTCCTCTCACTTGTACATTCTGATGAAAAGGACCTCAGTTACAGGTCAGCTTATACAGGTAGAAAAAATATGCATTTTTATTCCCTTCATATGAGTTTTCTTGAAATATTCTTGACAGATACATATACACCTGGATGTGTATATGCAGAGATATGTATATCCACTTCGGGCATGAATACACGGAGAGTAGCAAACTTCACAGTGCATATTCTATGTGATACACTCCTCGAGCTGGAATTTATATTCTGAAAGATTCACATCTGGGTGTATAAAACCTAAGAAATATATTCACCTCTATGTGTATATACACAGATACTCACCACTGGGTGTATATACACAGATACTCACCATTGGCTGTATATACACAGATACTCACCACTGGGTGTATATACACAGATACCACTGGGTGTATATACACAGATACTCGCCTCTGGGTATATATACACAGATACTCACCACTGGGTGTATATATACAGATACCCACCACTGAGTGTATATACACCGCGGGGAAGATAAATGAATGTTCCATCATTTGTCTCTGCTGAGGGCACACGTCTCATCACTACGCTGCCTAGGTAATTAATGAATCTTCTGCAAGCTGACTTCATTACTGCATAGGAAAAACATTTAGGGTGAAGTGTAAATAGAGGCATTTAACAACTTTTCATACAGAGAAAACTCTACATTTTAATTTAGATGTAGATGTGCATACACGCTGCCAACAGGTGCGGGCATGTAAACAATATGAAAAAAAAAAGTTTTAACTGGGGCATAGCTGTACCCTCAGCTAAACTTTGTTCCAGTGACTCTAGTAGTGATGTATGTATATCCAGGAATGTAATTACCTATTTAAGCTTTCTGGAAAGGAATGGGGAGACACAAGGTAGTTTAGAGGCTCTAGTGATATACTACGAATGTTTTTGCTGCTGCTGCTCGAATATAAAATAAAGACATGAAATCTTATCTAACTGAAATGACAGTGGAAAAGTGAAACAAATTTAAAACCGAATCAATATACAGGCTCCTTCAGCAAGAGGTATGGAGAAGCCCGAGGTACTGTATTTGGCTATGATCCATTGGAATCCAGTGTGACTTAAATAAATTAGCCATGGAAGATAAAAGCAAAAGATTCGGTTACCTCAGGCTTGAGCCATAATGAGGAGCACACAGGTACGGACCTGACTCCTGAGTGAAACGTTGAGACGGTGAACCCACCTGAGGTACACCGCTTCCAGAATGGCAGTTACTCACATACGTAGAGCCTTACAAAGAAACAGTTTTTTTTTTGTTTTACCCAAATCAAAGCATCTCTATAAATCCCTCGAGGAATCGAAGTTTTGCTGGCCCCCTCAAAACACTCGGGCTGGTGGGGAAGAAAAGCTCCACAACGGTTACCATAATAGAAAGTGGTTCACTCGTTTGATAAGCTGAAGTCTCTAAAGACGAGTGAGAAAAAATAAAGTATTACTGCTAAAATCTAAGGTAACATAAAATCTAGACAGGTAAAAGCTGCAAGAAAAATAGGCAAACAGTAAGCACACTGAGGAATGAATATTGATGATCGTCAGAGAGCTGGGTAGGCAGGTGACTTACTAAGATTCATAGCACAACAAATCACCTACTATCCCAGATTGTAGTGTGAAAAGAGGCTGATAGGCAGCACTAAAGTGTGCATTTCTCTGAAACCACCGCTTCAACACTCAAACCACTGGCACTACAATTACACTTACACGCACACAATTATGTGCTTATAAGCGCACAATTATGTACTTATAATACTTCGTATTATTCTGGGCCTGAGAATCAAGTGGTGATATCTGGAAACAAACTTAAAAAAATAATTATAGGCTTTTTATCTTCACACTAATATTTGGCTCACAAAACTTACACGCACGATAGAGCCTACCCAGCTCTGTCATACTAATTGCTGGGTAGGTACATATTAACTGTACTCATACTAAAAGCTAGGCTACTACACATTACCTTTACTATACTGATAACATCAAATGTATCCCTAATAAACTGAATCACTACATAATATCTGTAATTATACTAATAGCTGTGTCACTATACATTATATGTAACCCTTCCCCTCTCTCTTTCCCTTTGCCTCAAAGAAGGCTCCTTGACGCTGGTGAGGGGCTTTTGGCTTATGAAACCAGGCATGACCTTCCCTTTTTCTGATCATATATGACAGCTTTCTATTCCTCCAAGAACTGTATGACTTCTAATGGTTTAGCGTTCTCCACGTATATGTAATAGTGATAAATTGTACTCATGCTAATAGCTGGATTACATCAAATGTACTCATACTAATAGCTGGGTCAATACACATAAGTTGTACTCGTACTAATAATACCTAGGTCATTACAAAAACAAATAAAATTTGTTTATCTAAACATTAACGACATAGCCCTTCAATAACTCAAGCAAGTGAATGTAGTAGTAAGTTTAATTGTAGTGGTAGTAATAATAATAGTTATAATAGTTGTGTATAGCAATAGTTATGAAAGTATAATTATTAATAATAATAATAGCTGTAATGCTAGTAATAATTATAGCAGTAGTAATAACAGTAGTAGAAGACGCAGTATTATTATTAATAAGAGAAATAATAATAATAACAATAATAGTATTAGTAAAAATACCGAAAGTGTTTTATCTAAGTTTATCTTTTACTATATAAAAAATGAAAGTACATGTACTTATCGTGAAACGTCCTGGTGTTTATCTTGACCTTCATTGTTAGATGTTACCAGTGTGGTAAGAAGGAGGGAAGAGAGCAGTCATACTATCAGCACTTCATATGCCTTCACAAAAGAAGAAAATGGAGCTTGCTAGACAGCAGCTTCCTTATGAACAGCGTAGAATCTCGATATGGACCAGAAGATATTGTTATTCTTCCCATTGTACTCTGTATATTCCTCTCTGTCTCTCTCTCTCTCTCTCTGTCTCTCTCTGTCTCTCTCTCTCTCTCTCCCTCTCTCTCTCTCTCTCTCTCTCTCTCTCTCTCTCTCTCTCTCTCTCTCTCTCTCTCTCTCTCTCTCTCTCGTGTCATTATCCTATGTTCATTCCACCAGACAGCACTGTGTCGATGTTGTGGAAATATAGCCTTTTTCTTGGGGAAATCCAGCAGTGTTGCATAATATTTTAACACGTACTCCATTGCGAGCTTTCTTCTTGTGTATTAATGTGTATGCAGTCACTGGGCAATTTTCATGAACCAGATGGGACTCCACAAAGTATTTAGATATGTTATATTCTGAATAGTAAATTAGACTAGCATTGTCTCTTTAAGGAGAGTCGAACCGGAACTTTTATATTGGTGGGTCATGTCTATAACTATTCCTCCAGCTTCTGATGACTTTTTAACAGTATATCCATTAATGTTAGCTTCTTATGAGGTCTTCCTGTCTGTGGTGTACACTATTCACAGTGTGCAAATAGAAAGGACAGGTTGTGCATGAATGTCATCCTCAGATAGAAAGGACAGGTCGTATAGAGACTGCACCACAGGCATAAAGGACAGAAAATGCACACTGTGTGTACATATATTGAAGTACAGGTTGTATACATTGTGGTGTGCCCCGAATGCAATTTTGAATTCAACAATCATCACATATAACCACATTCCTACATGTCATTTTATTCATCCATAAGCTTGGATGAGTAGTGCTTTACCTGGATGTGTGCACCATTGGGATACGGAGTGTCCAAACCATGTGCTGGAGGCTGTCTGTTCTAGAGTGAGGGAAGGGAAGCCCAGGTGAAGTTATCCTGCATGTAGGTGCAGCCACGACCTTCAGATCCTCACCTACGTCGGGATGGCTCATACCTAATAGAATCTGTCCTGTGAGGGTGTGCAATAGATGCGGCAGTGAGAATGTTCTTTTACTCTTTCCGAGCTCTGTTCATTACTATTCGGTTTATCTGTTTCATATCCACTGAATATAATATTGATATTTGTACATACGTTATAGTAGTGGGAAAATAAGTCATCATTCCTCATTTTTACGCTACTGACTGCGCTATAAGTTGGTATCTAGCATGGCTGGTAAATGCAGACTCACTGAAGGTACTTGTGTTTGTGATAACTAATTTGTACCATAGACTGGAAGGACAGGTATTGTACATATTGCGTAGTGTCAGCAGGTTGTGCACACAGTGTCCACCATAGATAGGAAGAGCCAGTTGTTTGCTCAGTGTGCAACCACAGACAGGAAGAATAGATTATGTATACAATGTGTACCACAGGCAGGAAGAACTGGTTGTGTACATAACGTGCAGCACAGGCAAGGATGACAGGTTTTTTTACAGTGTACAAAACAGACAGAAGGGGCAGGTTATGTATTTAGTGCTCACTTCAGTGAGGAAGGAGAGGTTGTGTACACAGTGTGCACCCCACACAGGGAGAACAGGTTGTGGACACAGTGTACACCCCAGGCTGTGTACACAATGTGCACAAAGACCTCGCAAAGATGCAACATTTACAGATATACTGGAACAAGTCAACGGAAGCTGTGGGAATGGTTACAGATGTAACCCACCAACACAAAACTTGCAACTCGATTCTCCTTAAGGAGGCAATGCTAGTCTAATTTATTGTCCGGACTATAACAATATATCTTGAGACTTGTGAAGCTCAAACTGCTTCACAAATACTGCCCAGTGATTCCATACACACGTAGAAAATAGCAATACAATATTTAATAAAATATTATGAAGAAATGCTGGATTTCCAAAACGTAAGCATACAAAATGTTGTGTGTTAGACTGAACAATGGAAAACGACGAGCGATAGAGGAGGAGGTGAGAGAGGGAGGGGGAGAGGGAGGGGGAGAAGAAGGGAGAGAAGAAGGGAGAGAGAGAGAGAGAGAGAGAGAGAGAGAGAGAGAGAGAGAGAGAGAGAGAGAACACACAGTACAATGGGATAAGGGGAAGTATTACAGTACCCTGAGGCCATTATCGAGATTCGACATTGGTCAAAAGCTTCTGCTTAGCTTTATTCAATTCTTTTGTGGAGACAGCTAAAGTGTTGATAGTAAAGAGACGGCACTCTTCCCTCCCTCTGACCGCACTGTATCTAACAATGTTGATAGTAAGGAGACGGCACTCTTCCCTCCCTCTGACCACACTGTATCTAACAATGTTGATAGTAAGGAGACGGCACTCTTCCCTCCCTCTGACCGCACTGTATCTAACAATGTTGATAGTAAGGAGACGGCACTCTTCCCTCCCTCTGACTGCACTGTATCTAACAATGTTGATAGTAAGGAGACGGCACTCTTCCCTCCCTCTGACTGCACTGTATCTAACAATGTTGATAGTAAGGAGACGGCACTCTTCCCTCCCTCTGACCGCACTGTATCTAACAATGTTGATAGTAAGGAGACGGCACTCTTCCCTCCCTCTGACCGCACTGTATCTAACAATGTTGATAGTAAGGAGACGGCACTCTTCCCTCCCTCTGACCGCACTGTATCTAACAATGTTGATAGTAAGGAGACGGCACTCTTCCCTCCCTCTGACCGCACTGTATCTAACAATGTTGATAGTAAGGAGACGGCACTCTTCCCTCCCTCTGACCGCACTGTATCTAACAATGTTGATAGTAAGGAGATGGCACTCTTCCCTCCCTCTGACTGCACTGTATCTAACAATGTTGATAGTAAGGAGACGGCACTCTTCCCTCCCTCTGACTGCACTGTATCTAACAATGTTGATAGTAAGGAGACGGCACTCTTCCCTCCCTCTGACCACACTGTATCTAACAATGTTGATAGTAAGGAGACGGCACTCTTCCCTCCCTCTGACCGCACTGTATCTAACAATGTTGATAGTAAGGAGATGGCACTCTTCCCTCCCTCTGACTGCACTGTATCTAACAATGTTGATAGTAAGGAGACGGCACTCTTCCCTCCCTCTGACCGCACTGTATCTAACAATGTTGATAGTAAGGAGACGGCACTCTTCCCTCCCTCTGACCGCACTGTATCTAACAATGTTGATAGTAAGGAGACGGCACTCTTCCCTCCCTCTGACTGCACTGTATCTAACAATGTTGACAGTAAGGAGACGGCACTCTTCCCTCCCTCTGACCGCACTGTATCTAACAATGAAGGTCGACATGAACTTCCTCATGTATATAGATCCCTAATTCAGATCTTATTGTACTAAACTACTATTACTTCTACCACTTACTACTGCAACTATTAATTCTACCACTTACTACTGCAACTATTACTTCTACCACTTACTACTGCAACTATTAATTCTACCACTTCTACTGCAACTACTATTGCTTCTACCATTTACTACTGCAACTACTATTGCTTCTACCATTTACTACTGCAACTACTATTACTTCTACCACTTACTACTGCAACTACTATTACTTCTGCAACTATTACTTCTACCACTTACTACTGCAACTATTACTTCTACCACTTACTGCTGCAACTACTATTACTTCTGCAACTACTATTACTTCTACCACTTACTACTGCAACTACTATTACTTCTACCACTTACTGCTGCAACTACTATTACTTCTGCAACTACTATTACTTCTACCACTTACTACTGCAACTACTATTACTTCTACCACTTACTACTGCAACTACTATTACTTCTACCATTTGCTACTGCAACTACTATTACTTCTACCACTTACTACTGCAACTACTATTACTTCTGCAACTACTATTACTTCTACCACTTACTACTGCAACTACTATTACTTCTGCAACTACTATTACTTCTACCAATTACTACTGCAACTACTATTACTTCTACCATTTACTACTGCAACTACTATTACTTCTACCACTTACTACTGCAACTACTATTACTTCTACCATTTACTACTGCAACTACTATTATTTCTATCACTTACTACTGCAACTACTATTACTTTTACCATTTACTACTGCAACTATTACTTCTACCATTTATTACTGCAACTATTACTTCAACCACTTTCTACTGCAACTATTTCTTCTACCACTTTCTACTGCAACTACTAATACTTCAACCACTTACTACTGCAGCTACTATTACTTCAACCACTTACTACTGCAACTATTACTTCTACCACTTACTACTGCAACTACTAATACTTCTACCACTTACTACTGCAACTATTACTTACCCACTTACAGTAACAGTCATAATGCTACTCATTTATGTAATATGTTGTAACTTAATTGACATATTGATCAATAAGAATTCTGTATTTGTTAATCTTGTAAAACAGGGATATTATTTTTATTTAATTCCCAGCTCGTCATTGATACAGAATGTATAATTATTTTTGAAAATGATTTTGGATGTAATGAAATTTAGAATATGTTAGCTACAGAATCATAAACCAATTACAAGTAAGTTTATTTAGCCATGAACAACTGAGAAATGCATTGTACACGAGTATTTTATTTGTCTGGGTATATGTAATGTGTTGTGTGTTTATACTCTACTGTATATTATGAAATAAAGCAGACTGACATACACTTGCATGAGTTGTTAGGTTAATGAACCACGGCCATTAAATTGTCTAGAAGTATTTTAGAGTTGTGTAGTATTAGTGTGGGTAGTGTTGGTGTGTAGTGATCCAGCTATTAGTATGGGTACTGCTGATGTGTAATGGTTCAACTATTAGTATGGGTACTGCTGTGTAATAATCCAGCTATTGGTATGGGTACTGCTGATGTAGAATGATCCAGCTATTAGTATGGGTACTGCTAATGTGTATTGATCCAGCTATTGGTATGGGTACTGCTGATGTGTAATGATCCAGCTATTAGTATGGGTACTGCTGATGTGTAGTGATCCAGCTATTAGTATGGGTACTGCTGATGTGTAGTGATCCAGCTATTAGTATGGGTACTGTTAATGTGTAGTGATTCAGCTTTAATTGTGCAGATTTCCCGACAGTGACAAACTTCTCTTCAAAGTGTATAGAAAACCTACCAGCAAGGACGATCTTATACACTTCTATTCACACCATGACACCCGCACTAAAATAGGAGTCCTCATTTGCTTTTTGAGAGCTCTTTGCATCTCCAGCCCTTGTTTTCTTTAAGAAGAATGTATTTACATAACACAAGCTTTTACACGTCTCCAGTTTCCATCTTTCTTCATCCGAAATTGCAGACTCAAGGTACAAGCTATCCTCAATAAGCCGCCCATGGAAGAGCACTCTAAGAAGTTAATAGTGCTTCCATGTGGTGATGTTGCCACGAATACTCTACCTTAAGCGCCTCTAACTTCCACAACCATCCCCTGTGGATTCTGGTCCAAGAAATATGTAGGCGAAACAAGCAGAGATCTTTCGGTCCGCATGAACAAGCATCAAAATGCTAGCAACAGAGAAGACTGAAAGTACGCCTGTGTCCTCCACATAGACTCTACGGGACATTTGATGCACTGGGATGAGGCACAACTCGTTCTCACCGAGCAAGACCGTAGACGCCGACGGTGTCTAGAAGCCTCGCTGATCGCCGTCACCGACACGATAGAACGTAACACTGGAAACCACAAAATTTCGAAAGCATTAGCATACATGATACTCAACCAGGCAAAGCACCACCTACCCAGTAACACAGGAGTCACATGATCTCATCGGCCACCCATCTTCATCTCAATATGGCATTCTTCAGATAATCATGTGTCACTCACACCTCACTCTCCGCCTATGTATACTGTCTTTAAACTTCTGTATGTTAGAAGCGATCAAGGTCCTAGGATCGAAACGTTTTCTAATATATATATATGTCCTAATGTTTGCTTACGTCTTTTTCTAATCCAATTTCTCGGTATTTATTACCAAGTCACTTTCAATTTCAGCATGGAGGGTCGTTCCTGCCTGACAAATTTACTGATGTTCTTCTGTAAAACATTTGAGGCAGTAGAAAGTGATAAAGAATATGATATTGCTTATTTGGATTTCAGGAAAGCCTTTGAAAGAGTACCTCACAAAAGATCCTTAAGAAAAAAGGCAGCTCATGGTACAGGAGGCAAGGTTCTAGCATGGATAGAGGCACGGCTTACCAACAGAAAGCAGAGAGTTTCCATTAATGGGGTCAAATCTGAATGGAGACTGGTCAGTAGTGGCATTCCACAAGGATCAGTTTTACGCACACTGTTATTCATAATTTACATTAATGACCTCGATGAAGGAATTACAAGTGACATGAGCAAATTTGCCTATGATACAAAACTAGGCTGAATGATTGATTCTGAGGAGGATACCAATGAACTCCAGGAGGATTTGGACAAATTAATGTATTGGTCTGAAAAGTGGCAGATGAAGTTCAGCGTGAACAAGTGTAAAGGTACTAGTCCTTGGGAATGAGAATAACCCTCGATGTTATAAACTAGGTGAAGTAGAGCTTGATCATACAGAGTGTGAAGAGGACTTGGGAGTCATGATAAGCAGAAATTCAAAGCCAAGACAACAGTGCCTAAGTGTGCGCAATAAGGCTAACAGATTACTAGGATTTATTTCAAGAAATAAAAGTAACAGGAGTCCAAAAGTTATTTTACAGCTCTACACATCACTAATGAGGCCTCCCTTGGATTATGCCGCTCAATTTTGGTCTCTTTACTACAGAATGGATATAAATTCATTGGAGAACATACAGAGAAGGATGACTAAAATTATTCAATATATAAAGAATTTCCTGTATGAAGATAGACTTAGATCCTTGAATCTTCACTCTCTTGAGAGACGTAGATCCTTGACTCATCACTCTCTTGAGAGACGTACATCATCGAATCTTCACTGTCATGAGGGACGTAGAATGAGAGGAGATATCATTGGTGTATAAGTGGATGATGGGCATAAACTCAGTGGTGACCTGTACTTAACTCTGTGAAGAAGTGTCTTGTGTGCTTTCTGTGGACTGAACCAAGATGCCCTCCATCGAGCAACTTTACCAGCAGCTTAAGGAAGAATTGAGAGTAGCGAAGATGGAGATACGGCGATTGACTGAGGAAAACAAGAGGATTGTTAGTAGTCCTCCTGTTTTGAGTCCTCAGGTCAAGAAGGGAACGTGGTCAGTGGCTGGACAGCATGGAACAAAGTTGACGATCAAGAAGACGAATGGAAGGGTAGAAACGATGAAGAAGAAAGAGACTGCTGTGGAAACATCTAATGCGTTCTCTGTGCTACCCGACGAATGTGAGTCGACTACTGGAAATGTCACAACGAACGATACCGAGAAAGGTAAGAATGTTGTTGTTGGGGATACCCAGGTTAGGTACATGGATAGGGCATTCTGCTTGAAGGACAGGAGTAGGGGACAGAGGGTTTGCTTTCCTGGGGCTGGGATGGAGGATATTGTTAGCCGGCTTGACATCATGAACGGTAATGGGATCAATCCTGTTATCTGCCTCAGTGCTGGAGGCAATGATGTAGGCAAGCGTAGAAGTGAGGATTTAGTTAAAAGGTTTAGGACAGCATCTGCCTCAGTGCTGGAGGCAATGATGTAGGCAAGCGTAAAAGTGAGGATTTAGTTAAAAGGTTCAGGACAGCAATAGGCATAATTAGGAAGAAGGGGGGGCACCCTGTTATATGTGGCATTTTGCCAAGAAGGGGTGTTGGAAATGAATGGTTGTCCAGAGCAATTGGTATTAATTGTTGGCTGGATAAACACTGGCATTCATTGAGGACAACTTCTATGGCCGAAATGACATATGCCAGGGATGGGGTTCACTTATCTAGGGTAGATGTGGGTTTTCTTGCTAGCTCAGTTGAGGGGGTTGTTAGGACTTTAAACTAGGATTAGTTAGAGGTATGGGTTTAGAAATGATAAATAATGAGTATGGATATATTGACTTATGCTCTGGTATTAAGAATCTTAATAGTAACTGTCATGGAGTAACTCTGGGTAATGATAATTTCAGAAATTGCGTAAAAACAAAGATGAATAGGAAAAATGTGCAGAAGAAAAAACATATGATGGTATTTTATGCTAACAGTCGAAGTGCAAGAAATAAGATTAATGAACTACGTTTGGTAGCATGTGCTTGGAACTTTGATGTCATTGCATTAACTGAAACCTGGTATGATTTAAAGAGTCTGGATATGATTGCTGAATATAATATTCAAGGGTTTAAGCTCTTCCATTTGGATAGATGTGATGGGAAGGGGGAGGAGTTGCATTATATGTTCGAGAAAATATTAACTGTTGCATAAAAACAGGTATAAAAATAGATGGAACAGTAACAGAATCTCTTTGGGAAGAGTTTGTAGAAGGTCAAGAAAAACTAATTCTAGGTGCAATATACTGACCTCCAGGCTTGGATCACGATAGAGGGAGACTTCTTTGGGACTAAATTGTTATGGCTTCTAGACACAATGACATAGTGATAGTAGAGGATTTTAACTTTAGTCAAATTGACTGGAATTCTTTGACCGGTAATTTAGAATCCAGTGACTTTATGGAAACAGTTCAGGACTGTTTTCTGAAGCAGTGTGTAGCAGAGCCTACCAGGGGCAATAATTTGCTAGACCTAGTCTTGTCAAATAAAGAAACACTCGTAAATAATCTGGAGATCACTGAAGAGCTTGGCACAAGTGATCACAAATCCATCACTTTCAGCATTAACTGGGAATACAAGAATAATGATAATACAGTAAAAATCCCAGATTTTCGTTCTGCCGATTACAATGGACTTAGGGAACACCTGTCAAATCTTGATTGGGGTTATCTAGCTAATGATTTTATTGACGATGATCATACTTATGATTATGAAGGGATCTGCATTTATGATTTTTTTCTTAATACTGTACACCGTGCTCAGAGTAGATACATTCCCCAGAGAGAAATTAGGTCTAATAATAACGATCCCAAATGGATTAACAGGAGGCTAAAGCATCTATTAGGGGAGAAAAGGGGAATTTATAGGCGCATCAGAAGAGGAGAGGTTAACCTTACTGACCAATATGTCCAGCTTAAAAGATAAGTAAAAAAGGGGATAGAAAGGCTAAACGTGACTATGAAATTAGAGTTGCTAATGAATCAAAGACTAATCCAAAGGGGTTCTTCAAGTGTATAGGACGAAGGTGAAGGAAAAAGTAGGACCTCTGACAATTGGGAATGGACAGCTGACGGATAACGAACTGAAAATGTGTTCCTTTTTACACAGGAAGATGTAAATGAGATTCCAGTAATTAACAATTATTTAGTTCCTGATGAATTTAAATTAACTAATATTACTGTCACGAGGGACATGGTTGTTAAACAGATAGACAAACTGAAGCAAAATAAGTCCCCAGGACCTGATGAGTTGTTTTCCAGGGTACTTAAGAAATGCAAGATGGAGCTTAGTCAGCCATTAACGAGTGCGTTTAATGCGTCCATCCTTACCGGTGTTGTGCCAGAGTTGTGGAAGATGGCTAATGTGGTCCCTATATTCAAATCAGGGGATAAGTCCACTCCTTCAAATTACCGTCCAATAAGCCTGACATCTATAGTTGGCAAGTTATTAGAATCAATTATAGCTGACATTATTAGAAGTCACCTTGAAGAGCATAACTTGATAAATGAATCTCAGCATGGATTCACGAGAGGTCGTTCATGCCTGACAAACTTACTGACGTTCTTCAATAGAACATTTGAGGCAGTTGAGAGTGATAAAGAATATGATATTGTTTATTTGGATTTTAGTAAAGCCTTTGATAGAGTACCTCACAAGAGACTCTTAAGAAAAGTGGCAGCTCATGGTATAGGTGGTGGACAGAGGCATGGCTTACCAATAGAAAGCAGAGAGTTACCATTAATGGGGTGAAATCTGAATGGGGATTAGTCACTAGTGGCATTCCACAAGGATCAGTTTTAGCCCTCTCTTGTTCATCATTTACATTAATGACCTTGATGAAGGGATTACGAGTGACACGAGTAAATTTGCTGATGACACGAAGATAGGCCGTATAATTCATTCTGAGGAGGATAGCAATGAACTCCAGGAGGATTTGGACAAATTAATGTCCTGGTCTACAAAATGGCAGATGAAGTTCAGTGTGGATAAGTGTAAGGTGCTAGTCCTTGGAAATGAAAATAACCCTCGAAGCTATAATCTTGGTGAAGCAGAGCTTGATTATACAGAATGTGAAAAAGACTTGGGAGTCATGGTAAGCAGAAATCTAAAACCAAGACAGCAGTGTCTTAGTGTGCGCAACATGGCTAACAGATTACTTGGATTTATCTCAAGAAGTATAAGTAACAGAAGTCCAAAAGTTATTTTACAGCTCTATACATCACTAGTGAGGCCTCATTTGGATTATGCTGCTCAGATTTGGTCCCCTTACTACAGGATGGATATAGACTCATTAGAGAAAATACAGAGAAGAATGACTAAAATGATTTACTGTGTAAGGAATCTCACATATGAAGATAGACTTAAAGCCTTAAAATCTCCACTCTCTGGAGAGACGTAGAATGAGGGGAGATATCATTGAAGTGTATAAGTGGATGATGGGCATAAACAAAGGAGATATTAATAAAGTACTGAGGGTGTCGAACCAGGTAAGAACCAGAAATAATGGATTTAAGTTGGACAAATTTAGATTTAGAAAGGACATAGGTAAGTACTGGTTTTCTAACAGAGTTGTAGATGCATGGAACAATCTTCCCAGTTGGGTGATAGAGGCTAGGACCTTGGGTAGCTTTAAGAAGAGATTGGACAAATATATGAGTGGGAGGGGCTGGGTTTGATTGGTGTCATTGGGTATGAGAGTTATTTCTTGGGTAGCTTTAGGTAGATGTCGTTTTGATAAGGACCTGCCTTGCATGGGCCAGTAGGCCTTCTGCAGTGTTCCTCCATTCTTATGTTATGTTCTTAAACAAAGACTATATTAATAAAATAACGAGGATATCGAATCGGGTAAGAACCGGGAATAATGGATTTAAGTTGGATAAATATAGATTTAAAAAGGACATAGGTAAGTACTAGTTTTCAGAGTTGTGGATGCGTGGAACAATCTTCCGAGTACGATAATCAAGGCTACAACCCTGGGTAGCTGTAGCCCTGTAGCAAGGTAGACTAAAATGCGAATTTAAAAGTGATTTCCTATGAGGGGATAGAGCCGCTCGATGTAAGGTCACTGAGGCCATCTAAAAGGAGTTGTATAAGTTACATGTCGAGCAATTGCAGATATTCGAAGACCGAGTAAACTCGGTCCTGCCCGTTAGGAGTATAACAAGTTAAAATGTTGCAAGGTTGCAATTGCTAAAAAAAATTAAATTTATTATACAAGTAGACAATATAAAAAACATAAGTGGAGCTTGTTTCTGAACAATTTGTAAGCATTAAAAAATAGAAATAGGAACTACTTATCAACAATGACACATTGCAATGGGATACAACTTACAAATGAAATATTCCTGAGTTCCCTGAGAAAGAACAGTCATTTCATATCACTAATTTCTCAAATGAAACTTTATGAAACAATTTCTATCCTTATTTATGCATAGATTTACTTTACATATGGCACAGGAAAATGAGGATGTGACATGATTATTCTTTTTGCTGCAAAACTTGCATGAAAGTAGCTTACCTAGCACTGACCAGTGACCTAGCTGTTTATCCAACCTCACACTGTCATCTGCCCTTGCTGCACATTGGAACTGAAATGCAGATGGGTATTCCACATTTGACAGTTCCTCACTACTGTCAACCAAAGAAGCACTGGGTGAATCTCTTTGAGTCTCATGCTGGTGCGGTTGGACTTTTGTCCTTTGGATCTTGCAGTGACAGAGATGTCAAGCCTGGCATGGCAGGTTTAGTGACCAACAGTCATAACAGTAGAGAAGCCATGCATTCACAACAGCAAGATCCAGAACATAAACAAACAGCCACATGTACCAATGCTTTGATTTCATTGGTGTTTTGTAAAAATGGACCAACATGTTACTTTTGTCTATACCTCCCATATGTGCATTGTAGTTCTTGATGATGCCTGGGCACTCAAAGTGGTCTTTCTTCTTTGATGCCTTGTCATATCTTTCAATAAGGCTCAAAGGATAAACTCCCACATCATTTGTTACTTGAGTCACAACTTTTTTGTCCTTCCATCTTACAAGAAGGATATCATTGCTTTTGAATTCAAAATTGCCCCTGGCCACATTGCTCTTTTCCATTTGTTTCACAGGCATCAGTTATGGCTTACCACATCTATTATCACGTATTGTTCCAGTGTACCTGCAGTTATACTTGTCTCTCAGTATCTTGACCAAAGGTAGACTTGAAAAGAAATTATCAGCATAGACTGCTGATGTTTTTCTTTGGTTGAGAGATCCTGCAAGTACAAGAACAATCTTGGAACTCATTGGGAGTTTACTTTCTTCATTTGGCAGCTTTATGTGATGGTTCTCAAAAGTTGGGTTACCTTGATACATGAGTATATCATGTATGATTCCATCTTCACTGGCATGACAGAAGAGTTTGAAACCCCACTTGTCTGGTTTGTTTTTGATGTATTGCCTTGGGTTTCCAGCTGTTTTACCCTTGAAAGCAACCATAACCTCATCAATAGACTCCTTGGGTGTAGCTGGAACTTTCAAGCAAGCTTTAGTTAGTGCATTGTAAAGAGGCCTTATTTTGTGGAATCTGTCATTACCCTTCTTTTGTGTGTTATCATTGATATGAATGGTACACCTCAGCAACCTAAACCTCTTTGATCCCATGACATCTGCAACTTCACAACGTTCTGGCCTCTATAACGGTACTTGGGAGTTTGTTCCACTCATCCACAACTCTATTACCAAACCAGTACTTTCCTATATCCCTCCTGAATCTGAATTTTTCCAACTTAAAACCATTGCTGCGAGTCCTGTCTAGGCTAGATATTTTCAGCACACTATTTACATCCCCTTTATTTATTCCTGTCTTCCACTTATAAACCTCAATCATATCCCCCCTAATTCTACGTCTTTCTAGAGAGTGCAGTTTCAGGGCCCTTAGTCTATCCTCATAGGGAAGGTTTCTGATACATGGGATCATCTTTGTCATCCTCCTTTGTACATTTTCCAGCGAATTTATATCCATTCTGTAATACGGTGACCAAAACTGTGCAGCATAATCTAAATGAGGCCTAACCAAGGATGTATAGAGTTGAAGAACAACCTGAGGACTCCTATTATTTATGCTTCTTGATATGAAGCCAAGGATTCTATTAGCTTTATTGCGAACACTTATGCACTGTTGTCTTGGTTTCAGATTACTGCTAACCAGAACTCCTAAATCTTTTTCGCAATCCGTAATATTAAGATCTACATTATTTAGTTTATATGTGGCATGGTTATTGTCCTGTCCAACATTTAGAACTTTGCATTTGTCTATATTAAACTGCATCTGCCACTTCTCCGACCACTGCATCAGTCTATTCAAATCCTCCTGGAGTGCTCGAATGTCCTCGTCAGAATGAATTCGACGGCCTATTTTGGTGTCATCGGCAAACTTGCCGATGTCGCTCTTTATGCCCTCATCTATGTCGTTTATGTAGATTGTGAACAGCAGGGGGCCCAACACTGACCCCTGTGGAACACCGCTCGTGACGCTTCCCCACTCTGATTTCTCCCCATTTATGCAAACTCTCTGCTGCCTATTTGTCAACCATGCCTCTATCCAGGAAAAAATTTCTCCTCCTATTCCATGTGCTTTAATTTTCCTCAATAGTCTCTGATGTGGGACCCTGTCAAAAGCCTTACTGAAGTCCATATACACAATATCATATTCATTACCATGATCTACCTCCCCAAATACCTTAGTGAAAAAAGTTAATAAATTCGTAAGGCAGGAACGCCCCTTTGTAAAACCATGCTGAGATTCGTTGATTAATTTATGCTTTTCAAGGTGGCTACGAACTGCCTCGGCAATTATTGATTCCATAAATTTTCCCACTATGGAGGTTAGGCTTATTGGTCTATAGTTCGAAGCTAAGGACCTGTCACCTGTTTTGAAAATAGGTATCACATTTGCCATTTTCCACTTATCTGGCACCATGCCAGTTTGTAGTGATATGTTGAAAAGATTAGCCAAAGGTGTGCTAAGCTCCTCTTTACATTCCTTTAGAACCCTTGCATACAGTTCATCAGGGCCTGGGGATTTGTTAGGTTTTAATTTATCTATTTGCCTAAGGACCATGTCACTTGTGACCCTAATAGTGCACAGTTTATTATCGTCCTGTTCTACATAATTTATCATTACTGGAATATCGCTGGTATCCTCCTGTGTAAAAACTGAGAGGAAGTATGTGTTAAAAATTCTACACATTTCCTTATCACTGTCAGTGAGCTGACCCGAGGAACTTTTGAGTGGGCCTATCTTGTCCCTGATCTTACTTCTGTATACCTGAAAGAATCCTTTTGGGTTAGTCTTCGATTCTCTTGCAACTTTAACCTCATAATCTCTATTTGCTTTTCTAAGTCCCTTTTTTATTTCTCTCTTTAACTGAATATATCGATTTCTTAATTGCCCCTCTCCTCTTTTGATTTGCCTATATATGCCTCTCTTTTGACCAATCAGATATTTTAATCTATTGTTCATCCATTTAGGATCATTTTTGTTTGATCTGATTTCCCTATTTGGAACATAATTTGACTGAGCAGCTAGAACTATGCCCTGGAAAGCATCATATCGGCAACCATCACCACCTACCTGACCCCTAGTCAGGTCATTCCAGTTCAGCCCACCTAAGTAATTTTTCAGTCCTATGAAATCAGCCAAGCGAAAGTCAGGGACGGAGACTTGATTGCCATTATTAGGGGAATTCCATGATATGTTAAAACTGAGTGATTTGTGATCACTCTCCCCAAGCTCATCATTAACCTCAAGATTATTAATTAGTGTTTCCCTACTGGCAAGAAGCAAGTCAAGGAGGTTATTTCCCCTAGTTGGCTCTGTCACAAACTGTTTTAAAAAACAATCCTGGATCGTATCAAGAAAGTCACCCGACTCTAAATTTCCTGTCAAATTGCTCCAGTCAATCTGTCTATAGTTGAAATCTCCCATTAGCACAACATTTTCGTATGTAGATGCCTTACGAATTTCGTCCCATAGAAGTTTACTGCACTCCCTATCAAGATTTGGGGCCCTGTAAATCACACCCAAAATTAGTTTTTCTCGGCCCTCGAGAAGCTGTAACCAAACAGATTCAGTGGCTGACGCTTCTAATTTAATATCTTGTCTAACACAACAATTTAAATTGTCTCTGACATACATCGCTACTCCACCACCTTTCCTGTTGACCCTGTCAGTGTGGAATAATTTATAGCCTTGTATGTGACATTCAGAGGGCATCTCTCTATCTTTCAGATTGAGCCAGGTCTCTGTTATAGCAATAATATCTATGTTTCCTGCACTTGCAATTAATCTTAGCTCATCTATCTTATTTCTAACACTCCTGCTATTAGTATAGTAAACCTTAAGGGAGCTAGTCCCTTGCTGCCCTCTGCTGTCCCCCTTTGTTTGCTGACCTGTTCTATTGTCTTTATTTATAACTTCATGCTGAATGCCTTTTATACATTTACTGTTTCCAACCCTAGTGTTGCAACCTGCTTGTTTCCCACACACACCCATACCTCTATCTTCCATCAGTTTAAAATCATAGGCATTTCACCAATGGCCTTCTCAATCGAGTCTGCAAGTGCTACCACCCCTGCCCCAGAGAGATGAACCCCATCCCTTGCATACATATCATGTTTGCCATAAAAGTTGTTCCAGTTGTCAATGAATGGGATTGCAAGTTCCTTGCAGTATCTGTCTAGCCAGCAATTTACACCAATTGCCCTAGACAACCATTCATTTCCTACTCCCCTTCTAGGCAAGATGCTACATATGATTGGGATCCCTCCCTTAGACTTAATGAAATCTATAGCTGACCTGTACTTATCTAGCAGCTCTTCTCTCCTACCCTTCCCAATATCATTTCCACCAGCACTGAGACAGATAATGGGCTTGTTCCCATTACCTGACATGATATTATCCAGTCTGTTGACAATGTCCCCAACACCAGCTCCAGGGAAGCACACTCTATCTCTCATCTTCTTATTCCTATTACAAAAAGCACGATCAACATATCTTACCTGAGAGTCACCAACCACAAGAATGCGCTTACCTTCATTAGCAGGGGCAGTAGTACCCTTACCTTCACTGGCCACTGAAGTACATTCATCCTGGAGAACAGAGAAGCGATTTCCTCCAACCACCTCACACTCTCTCCCAGGCCCATTGAGGTGGACCTTCAGCCTCCTAATCTCCTCCTGGAGAAGCAAGACCTCCTCCTTCAACTCTCCAACCTCAGCTTTTAAAACACTGTAGAAGCAAGCCATGCTTTGTAACCGTCCACGCTAATCCCCAAGCAGCTCAGGGTCTGTGACCTCACGTGACGACTGACCACTGAACACTGAATTACACTTGAATTACCTTACTTGCAGTTCCCCAATAGTTCTCAATGGATGGCTGTACAGTGTAACCCATATACAACAGAATACCTATGAACCTAGTTATTTCCTCAGAATCTGTTCGAAAATTTGTATGTATGTTTTTTTGCCGGGCATACAAATTAAATTGAAAGGCAATGTTGTCTATCATGTCTTGAGTAAAAAAATCTGTAAAATAATCATATGCACACCTAACTTCAATAGGCTTTACATGTTTATATGCAGGCAAAGGGTCAGTCTGGATGTCCTCATTCTTCCATTGGGTGTCTCCTTGAGAAGCAAGATCATCTTGAAGCTGTTCTTCATCAGGGTACTCCTCCACAGTAATACGTTTCTTCTTCTTGTTCAATTTCTGCTTTTTTGCTGGTGGCCCAGCTTCTCCTCATCTGTTGACACCTCTGCATCTGGTGGGAAGTATTCATCATCAGTTTCCACCACATCCAGGTCATCTGGGTCTTGATCTGAGTCACTATTGTCCCAAACACAGACAAATTTCGACTTATCCTTGGAGGATTCACCGTAGAACAATTTCTGATTGATCTGGAAGGACAATATAAACGTTCTGTACACACCCAGATCATTACTGAATTCATATATACACTACCAAATTTTATGGAAATATTTATATACCGAAACTTGAAAACATCACCTAAACGGGTAGAACCGAGTGTACTTGGTTCTCTTTTGTTGCACTTTTTTCATTTGCATGGTGCACTTGTAATATGCTTCACAATGTCTTTATATATATGTCAAAATATGGCTAAACTATTCATTTACGCACTAGACACACAAATCAGTACTTACCGACATTGTAGAGGGTGAAATGCTTGAGTATATAAGGAGCACTCAACGAAAAACATGAGTCTGGGCAACGCCAAGCTAGAAGTGTTTACATTCTGCTCTCTCGACCAATGGGAAGCGAGGAGACACCATCACTGCTTAGCTGGAGTGATTCAGGGAAAGGTTGTGATTGGTCAGAAATAGAGAATGGGAACCCAGGTGCGCGGGGGGAGAAGGACGACATGCGCAAAAACCACGCTATCAGGACCGAGTAAACTCGGTCCTCCCTTAAGAGAGGGGCTGTTTGATTGGTGTCGTGGGTACGGGAGTAAATTCATGGGTAGCTTTTGGAAGGGGTGGTTTTGATAAGTACCTCCCTTGTATGGGCCATTAGGCTTTCTGCAGTGTTCATCCATTCTTATGTTGTACAAGAATGGTATACAATGCCGACAAGATTAAAATTAAGGCACATGTGCAACATCTGGGTATCTTTATTGTAGAAGTTTCACCATCCACTGGCTTTATCAGTACAAATTCTATGACATAATTTAAAGACAGTAGAACAAAGTAATTCCTCAGGTGCTGTTCATACCAACTCCAAGGCTGAGGGATTGATTACCTCGTCTTTTGTATATAGTTCTACTATCTTTAAATTATGTCCTAGAATTTGTATTGATTAAGCCACTGGATGGCGAAATGTCTCCAATAAAGATACCCAGATGTTGCATGTGTATCTTAATTTTATTCTTATGTTCTTAACCTGTAAAGTCAGACTCGGCCGTAGTCAGGTTCTTATTTTCCGTTTGTGGGATATTTGGAAATTTCTTTTACAAACTTTTATAATAATAATAATACAATATATCTTCATTTCTACAAGTACATATACAAGGTATACAGGCCTAGCTGACATACAGAAAGTCGCTTGTTATGCAGAGCATTTCGGGCAAATTAGGTCAGTTTTGTCCCACGATGCGACCCACACCAGTCGACTAACACCCAGGTACCATTTTGCTGCTAGGTGAACAGTGACAGCAGGTGTCTTATGGAAACACGTCCTGTTTCCAGCCGTACCAGGGATATCGATCCCGAGCTTCAGTGTGTGAGCTGAGTGCACTAGCGATCCAGCTACGAGAAACCTCTTGTACTCCTTACTGTGTGAAGCTTTACCTTCGATCCTTTGAGAAACTATCTGTGACCCCTCACTTTACCAAGCTTTACCTCTGATCCTTCACCGTGTGAAGCTTTACCTATGACTCCACGCTTAGAGAGAAGCTTTCATCATTAACCTTTACTGGGGGAAGCATTCCTCATGACCCCTCACTAAGGAAGCATTCCTCATAACCCCTCACTGAGGAAGCATTCCTCATGACCCCTCACTGAGGAAGCATTCCTCATGACCCCTCACTGAGGAAGCATTCCTCATGACCCCTCACTGAGGAAGCATTCCTAATGACCCCTCACTGAGGAAGCATTCCTCATGACCCCTCACTGAGGAAGCATTCCTCATGACCCCTCACTGAGAAAGCATTCCTCATGACCCCTCACTGAGGAAGCATTCCTCATGACCCCTCGCCGAGGGAAGCATTCCTCATGGCCCCTCACTGAGGAAGCATTCCTCATGGCCCCTCACTGAGGAATCATTCCTCATGACACCTCACTGAGGACACATTCCTCATGACACCTCACTGAGGACACATTCCTCATGACCCCTCACTGAGGAAGCACTCCTCATGACCCCTGAGGAAGCATTCCTCATGACCCCTCACTGAGGAAGCATTCCTCATGACCCCTCACTGAGGAAGCATTCCTCATGACCCCTCACTGAGGAAGCATTCCTCTTGACCCCTCACTGAGGAAGTATTCCTCTTGACCCCTCACTGAGGAAGCATTCCTCGTGACCCCTCACTGAGGAAGCATTTCTCATGACCCCTCATTGAGGAAGCATTCCTCTTGACCCCTCACTGAGGAAGCATTTCTCATGACCCCTCATTGAAGAAGCATTCTTCTTGACCCCTCACTGAGGAAGCATTTCTCTTGGCGCCTCACTGTGAAAGCATTCCTCATGACCCCTCACTGAGGGAGCATTCCTCTTAACATCTCATTGAGGAAGCATTCCTCTTGATCCTTCACTGAGGAATCATTCCTCATAATCCCTTATTGAGGAAGCATTCTTCTTGGCCCCTCACTGAGGAAGCATTCCTCTGACCCCTCACTGAGGAAGCATTCCTCTTGGCCCATCACTGAGGAAGCATTCCTCTTGGCCCATCACTGAGGAAGCATTCCTCTTGGCCCCTCACTGAGGAAGCATTCCTCATGGCCCATCACTGAGGAAGCATTCCTCATGACCCCTCACTGAGGAAGCATTCCTCATGACCCCTCACTGAGGAAGCATTCCTCTTGGCCCCTCACTGAGGAAGCATTCCTCATGACCCCTCACTGAGGAAGCATTCCTCATGACCCCTCACTGAGGAAGCATTCCTCATGACCCCTCACTGAGGAAGCATTCCTCATGACCCCTCACTGAGGAAGCATTCCTCATGACCCCTCACTGAGGAAGCATTCCTCATGACGCCTCACTGAGGAAGCATTCCTCATGACGCCTCACTGAGGAAGCATTCCTCATGACGCCTCACTGAGGAAGCATTCCTCATGACCCCTCACTGAGGAAGCATTCCTCATGACGCCTCACTGAGGAAGCACTCCTCATGATCCCTCACTGAGGAAGCATTCCTCATGACCCCTCACTGAGGAAGCATTCCCCATCACCCCTCACTGAGGAAGCATTCCTCATGACCCCTCACTGAGGAAGCATTTCTCTTGACCCCTCACTGAGGAAGCATTCCTCATGACCCCTCACTGAGGAAGCATTCCTCGTGACCCCTCACTAAGGAAGCATTCCCCATGACCTCTCACTGATGAAGCATTCCTCATGACCCCTCATTGAGGAAGCATTCCTCTTGACCCCTCACTGAGGAAGCATTCCTCATGACCCCTCATTGAGGAAGCATTCCTCTTGACCCCTCACTGAGAAAGCATTCCTCGTGACCCCTCATTGAGGAAGCATTCCTCTTGACCCCTCACTGAGGAAGCATTCCTCATGACCCCTCATTGAGGAAGCATTCCTCTTGACCCTTCACTGAGGAATCATTCCTCATAATCCCTCATTGAGGAAGCATTCTTCTTGGCCCCTCACTGAGGAAGCATTCCTCATGACCCCTCATTGAGGAAGCATTCCTCTTGACCCCTCACTGAGAAAGCATTCCTCGTGACCCCTCATTGAGGAAGCATTCCTCTTGACCCCTCACTGAGGAAGCATTCCTCATGACCCCTCATTGAGGAAGCATTCCCCATGACCTCTCACTGATGAAGCATTCCTCATGACCCCTCATTGAGGAAGCATTCCTCTTGACCCTTCACTGAGGAATCATTCCTCATAATCCCTCATTGAGGAAGCATTCTTCTTGGCCCCTCACTGAGGAAGCATTCCTCTTGACCCCTCACTGAGGAAGCATTCCTCATAATCCCTCACTGAGGAAACATTCCTCATGACCCCTCACTGAGGAAGCATTCCTCATGACCCCTCACTGAGGAAGCATTCCTCTTGGCCCATCACTGAGGAAGCATTCCTCTTGGACCATCACTGAGGAAGCATTCCTCATGACCCCTCACTGAGAAAGCATTCTTCTTGGCCCATCACTGAGGAAGCATTCCTCTTGGCCCATCACTGAGGAAGCATTCCTCTTGGACCATCACTGAGGAAGCATTCCTCATGACCCCTTATCTGGCCAACTTCTGTGACACCAACTCTCATGACAGTACTCTTGTTGCCACACGTTGTGTGGCCCCCAGATGTCGTGTGGCCCCAGACGTTGTGTGGCCCCCAGACGTTGTATGGCCCCCAGACGTTGTGTGGCCCCAGACGTTGTGTGGCCCCAGACGTTGTGTAGCCCCAGACGTTGTGTGGCTCCCAGACGTTGTGTGGCCCCAGAAGTGTGGCCCCCAGACGTTGTGTGGTCCCAGACGTTGTGTGGCCCCCAAACGCTGTGTGGCCCTCAGACGTTGTGTGGCCCCCAGACGTTGTGTGGCCCCCAAATGCTGTGTGGCCCTCAGACGTTGTGTGGCCCCCCCAGACGTTGTGTGGCCCTCAGACGCTGTGTAGCTCCAAACGTCGATACTCGAATTGTTTCATTTGGGCTGAAATTTTCAACTCATTCTCTTAAGTACCACCCAGAATTGCGACTGTTTCCACGGGATTCATCAGTGGATTGGTCATAGAGTTTTACCAGTGTCATCTGGACGTCATATTTCTCGATCTATATTATTTACCTTCAGCTAGGTTAGGTTTAATTATGTTTAGGTTTAATTTAATTTAGTTTATGTTAAATTTGGTTAATTAGTTTATGTTAAATTTGGTTAATTTAGTTTATGTTAAATTTGGTTTAGTTATGTTAGATTGCGTCTAACGTAACTAACCATTTATAACGTCAATAAAACAAAATTTATAAAAGGTGGGTGTCATTGAGGTGTGGTATAATTAGTTGTGGTAGACACCCTGACCTATCTGAAGGTGCATAAAAAACGGAGAAATTTTGTAATAAGCTATAGGTAAATTTTAATGTAGGTATTTTCTTGGCAGAATTTGGATTATTTAGATCTATATATATATTTCTGAAATCAACAAAACTAGTTTTGAATGATGTGTGTTAGTCAAGAATAGAAAAAAATAATAGCTTCTTTCCCTCTGGGGCCGGACTTCCGGACTTACGTCCTTCCAACCCCCCCCCCCCAAAAAAAATTCTCTTGCCATCTTGTCAAAACTCTGCTGCTGGATACAAGAGCATGTGAAAAAATGTAGTTGTACTGACTCTGTGGATGAAAGGTTAATATATGACCTGACGGATTCACCTGGTTTTCATTAGTGATTTATTTTCTCTAATGTATTTACTGTGTTTTCTGTCTTTTATTATTTTGTTAGACTTAGGTCCAAAGACCGAACTCTTTCCAATAAAAGGTTTAGGTCCTTGGACCGTAGTAACACTAAATGATAAAAGCGAATGAGAAAACGCAGTAACTTAATTAGAGAAAACAGGTCACTAATGAAGATCAGGTGAAGGCGTCAGGTCATCTAATAACCGTGTCAAGTGGCAGCGAGGATCACCGAGGAGTATCATCGTATGCAAGAATAGCTGAGATAGTATACTTGCCAGATCTGTGTTCTGTGGTGTTGGTAGTAGCAATTAAGGATGATTCAATGCAGTGGTGCCTATTAGTGTTGGATTCTGTGTAGATCAGCTCTGCTGTGTTGCAGTTCATGGGGACTGAGGATGAAAGAAAAACAAACCGACGAACAATGACAAGTTTGTAAAATATTAATTTACTTTCAACATCATTAAAATGGCATTAAATGTCAAGCTTAATTTTGACAAGTAATTAGTCTGTATGATGGAGCCAGCCTGTTACTGTTGTTGATTGTTATAATATCGTTGTTGACTGTTACAACAGTACTAGAGCTGACTATTGGAACACCATTATGGTTGACTGTTTTAACACTATTATTGCCTATTTTTGGATCACTACTGTTGTAAACTTAGTACACTACTGTTGTTTGTTGGAACAGAACTCTTGTTGACTGCTAGAAAAATACTGTTGCTGACTCTTGAAATACATCTCTTGTTGGCTGTTCACCAGTGTTACTGACTATTGGATCAATACTGCTGTTGACTGATGTAACATTAATGTTTTTGGCTTCTGGAGCACTTATGCTGACTGCTGTAACTGTACTGGTGTTGACTTATGGAACACTATACTCTTGTTGACTTCTGGAACACTATACTCTTGTTGACTTCTGGAACACTATACTCTTGTTGACTTCTGGAACACTATACTCTTGTTGACTTCTGGAATAATACTGTTTATTGACTGTTGAAGCACTACTGTTGAAACAGTGTTGTTGTTGACTCTGCCTGCTTTAACACTGTTGTTGTTGACTCTGCCTACTTTAACACTGTTGTTGTTGACTCTGCCTACTTTAACACTGTTGTTGTTGACTCTGCCTACTTTATCACTGTTGTTGTTGACTCTGCCTGCTTTAACACTGTTGTTGTTGACTCTGCCTGCTTTAACAGTGTTGTTGTTGACTCTGCCTACTTTAACACTGTTGTTGTTGACTCTGCCTGCTTTAACACTGTTGTTGTTGACTCTGCCTGCTTTAACAGTGTTGTTGTTGACCCTGCCTGCTTGAACACTGTTGTTATTGACTCTGCCTGCTTTAACAATGTTGTTGTTGACTCTGCCTACTTTAACACTGTTGTTGTCGACTCTGCCTGCTTGAACACTGTTGTTGTTGACTCTGCCTGCTTTAACAGTGTTGTTATTGACTCTGCCTGCTTTAACACTGTTGTTGACTCTGCCTACTTTAACACTGTTGTTGACTCTGCCTGCTTGAACACTGTTGTTGTTGACTCTGCCTGCTTTAACACTGTTGTTGTCGACTCTGCCTGCTTTAACAATGTTGTTGTTGACTCTGCCTGCTTAACAGTGTTGTTGACTCTGCCTGCTTGAACGCTGTTGTTGTTGACTCTGCCTGCTTTAACAGTGTTGTTGTTGACTCTGCCTGCTTTAACAGTGTTGTTGTTGACTCTGCCTGCTTTAACAGTGTTGTTGTTGACTCTGCCTGCTTGAACACTGTTGTTATTGACTCTGCCTGCTTAACAGTGTTGTTGTTGACTCTGCCTGCTTTAACAGTGTTGTTGTTGACTCTGCCTGCTTGAAAACTGTTGTTATTGACTCTGCCTGCTTTAACACTGTTGTTGTCGACTCTGCCTGCTTTAACAGTGTTGTTGTTGACTCTGTCTGCTTGAACACTGTTGTTATTGACTCTGCCTGCTTTAACACTGTTGTTGTTGACTCTGCCTGCTTGAACACTGTAGTTACTGACTCTGCCTGCGTTAACACTGTTGTTGTTGACTCTGCCTGCTTTAACAGTGTTGTTGTTGACTCTGCCTGCTTGAACACTGTTGTTACTGACTCTGCCTGCTTTAACAGTGTTGTTGTTGACTCTGCCTGCTTTAACAGTGTTGTTGTTGACTCTGCCTGCTTGAACACTGTTGTTGTTGACTCTGCCTGCTTTAACACTGTTGTTGTTGACTCTGCCTGCTTGAACACTGTTGTTACTGACTCTGCCTGCTTTAACACTGTTGTTGTTGACTCTGCCTGCTTGAACACTGTTGTTACTGACTCTGCCTGCTTTAACAGTGTTGTTGTTGACTCTGCCTGCTTGAACACTGTTGTTGTTGACTCTGCCTGCTTTAACAGTGTTGTTGTTGACTCTGCCTGCTTGAACACTGTTGTTGTTGACTCTGCCTGCTTGAACACTGTTGTTACTGACTCTGCCTGCTTTAACACTGTTGTTGTTGACTCTGCCTGCTTGAACACTGTTGTTGTTGACTCTGCCTGCTTTAACACTGTTGTTGTTGACTCTGCCTGCTTTAACACTGTTGTTGTTGACTCTGCCTGCTTGAACACTGTTGTTACTGACTCTGCCTGCTTTAACACTGTTGTTGTTGACTCTGCCTGCTTTAACACTGTTGTTGTTGACTCTGCCTGCTTTAACACTGTTGTTACTGACTCTGCCTGCTTTAACACTGTTGTTGTTGACTCTGCCTGCTTTAACACCAATGTCATTAACCATTGGATTATTTTATTTAGTAACAAGCGTTAAATTCATAGCGGTAATGAAGTGTAGGTAATGAGGTTCGTTCTAAGAAAAGGGAGAATAAGTCAGATTCCTTGGATCAGGAACCCCTCGCTGTTCACAGTCAAGGTTCCCGAGTAATAAATAATCAGATGTTGAGAAGAAATCTGTTGTGTCAATCCTAATCCTATCATTCAACTCGACGCCGCCATCCACCAACATATGTCTATTAAAACTCCTGTCATCACATCATCTTCAGCACCTCTTCATCAATACTGTCTCTCTTCCTTCCATTGCTGGCTTATTTTCTCATTCACCGTCACTATTTGTCACCTTATGTGCCACTACTTCCTTTGGTTACACACACACACACACACACACACACACACACACACACACACACACACACACACACACACACACACACACGCACACACATGCTTATATAAGATCACATCACTGTAGCCAGATATCACTATATACAAACGAAATGAAAAAATAGTGATAATGTGAGAAGTCGCGAAAGCGTTTGGAATTTCACTTCATTATATATATATATATATATATATATATATATATATATATATATATATATATATATATATATATATATATATATATTAAAAAAAAGATTGTATGATCTTTAAATGATACAAAAGTTCTAGGCCGGGCCTGCAAGAAATAAAAAAGACATTTTTTAGAGGCTCTAAATTTATACAGAAGTAATGCTACTCATATTCTTACCCACTTTTGAGATGTCTGGGTTCGAGACCTTTATTTTACCAGAGTCTCCATGTCGATTCCCATGTTGGTAGGTGGCAAATCAAAAATACGCGTCCAGTGTTTCATTTTCCATCTGATTTCTGGTTTTAGATTTGATTTGTTTCGTGGTACAAAACCTATATTCACATATATATGTACTACCGAACACTGAGTGCAACTTTAGTGCAAAATCTCTCAGCTTGTGGAATCTATCCTTGCAGACCAACTTCCTGAAAGTCTCCTGATTTTCATTTTTCTTTGGAAGCCTCAATGGCTTCAGACTGCAGTTCACACAGTGTAAGCTGAAGTTCAGGTAACTGTCTCCACATTAACTTCCACGGCCTTGTTAAATAAAAGGAAACTGGGTTTCAGTTTTTCAAAGTCTCCAAATCTTTTTTTTTTTTTTTCAAATTCTCTAGATAAAATTTGAAATTTTCTGACAAAACATGAAAAGTCTGATTCGATATCATCTACCATGAGTTCACGACAAGACGTAAAGAGTGTACAATCATTCTTTCTTCAACACACGCTGAATAGCTGTAACTGCTTGCGGAAAGCTTCAATGTGTCCAACTAGCTGAGAAATATTTTGTTGTTTTCCTTGTAAGCTCAGATTCAACATATTGGAAGTGGACTGTCATGTCTGTTAGGAATGCTAGGGTGGAAAGCAAGTCTTTATCTTGCAGCTGAGTTTGATAAACCTGTGTTTTGCTCAGCTCTTCATTTTGAAGAAATGAAAGAAAATTTTTCCGAGGAGCAAAGAAATTCTGGAGCATTTTTCCAGCACTCACCCATCTGATACTTGAGGTAGGTCATTGAATTCTGCATTCAGATCTTCAAGAAAAAACGTGAATTTTCTGTGCGTCTGTGACTTATTACCGCATCTGATTAAATTCAGTATGGTGACAACACTCTGCATGACATCACTCATCTGTAATATCTTGCCATATATTGCTTCTTGTTGGATAATGCAGTGTAAGGTGATACAATCAACACTATTTTTCTTCAGCAAGCCAACTAACCACACATTACTGCCGGTCATACCTCTTACAAAATTTGTTACAATACAAGAACACTTCAAATTCTCCGTATTCATTGACAGCATCATAAATATCTGAACTTCTTGTGCCACCACCACCACTCTAGGGATATATCTTGACTAGTTTTTCATATACCATGAAATCCTCATCTACAGTACATGTATGAGCAACTGACTTGTGTCACTGATGTCTGTACTCTCTGATGTCTGTACTCTCTGATATCTGCACTCTCTGATGTCTGTACTCTCTGATATCTGCACTCTCTGATGTCTGCACTCTCTGATGTCTGTACTCTCTGATGTCTGCACTCTCTGATGTCTGCACTCTCTGATGTCTGTACTCTCTGATGTCTGCACTCTCTGATGTCTGCACTCTCTGATATCTATACTCTCTGATATCTGCACTCTCTGATGTCTACTCTCTATCTGCACTCTCTGATGTCTGTACTCTCTGATATCTGCACTCTCTGATGTCTGTACTCTCTGATATCTGCACTCTCTGATGTCTGTACTCTCTGATGGCTGCACTCTCTGATGTCTGTACTCTCTGATGTCTGTACTCTCTGATGTCTGTACTCTCTGATGTCTGTACTCTCTGATGTCTGTACTCTCTGATGTCTGTACTCTCTGATGTCTGTACTCTCTGATATCTGCACTCTCTGATGTCTGTACTCTCTGATATCTGCACTCTCTGATGTCTACTCTCTATCTGCACTCTCTGATGTCTGTACTCTCTGATGTCTACTCTCTATCTGCACTCTCTGATGTCTATACTCTCTGATATCTGCACTCTCTGATGTCTACTCTCTATCTGATGTCTGTACTCTCTGATATCTGCACTCTCTGATGTCTGTACTCTCTGATGTCTGTACTCTCTGATGTCTGTACTCTCTGATGTCTGCACTCTCTGATGTCTGTACTCTCTGATGTCTGTACTCTCTGATGTCTGTACTCTCTGATGTCTGTACTCTCTGATGTCTGTACTCTCTGATGTCTGTACTCTCTGATGTCTGTACTCTCTGATGTCTGCACTCTCTGATGTCTGTACTCTCTGATATCTGCACTCTCTGTCTACTCTCTATCTGCACTCTCTGATGTCTGTACTCTCTGATGTCTGTACTCTCTGATGTCTGTACTCTCTGATGTCTACTCTCTATCTGCACTCTCTGATGTCTGCACTCTCTGATGTCTATACTCTCTGATATCTGCACTCTCTGATGTCTACTCTCTATCTGCACTCTCTGATGTCTGTACTCTCTGATGTCTGTACTCTCTGATATCTGCACTCTCTGATGTCTACTCTCTATCTGCACTCTCTGATGTCTGCACTCTCTGATGTCTATACTCTCTGATATCTGCACTCTCTGATGTCTACTCTCTATCTGCACTCTCTGATGTCTGTACTCTCTGATGTCTGTACTCTATGATGTCTACTCTCTATCTGCACTCTCTGATGTCTGCACTCTCTGATGTCTATACTCTCTGATATCTGCACTCTCTGATGTCTACTCTCTATCTGCACTCTCTGATGTCTGTACTCTCTGATATCTGCACTCTCTGATGTCTACTCTCTATCTGCACTCTCTGATGTCTGCACTCTCTGATGTCTATACTCTCTGATATCTGCACTCTCTGATGTCTACTCTCTATCTGCACTCTCTGATGTCTGTACTCTCTGATGTCTGTACTCTCTGATGTCTGTACTCTCTGATGGCTGCACTCTCTGATGTCTGCACTCTCTGATGCCTGTACTCTCTGATGTCTGTACTTTCTGATGTCTGTACTCTGATGTCTGCACTCTCAGATGTCTGCACTCTCTGATGCCTGTACTCTCTGATGTCTGTACTCTCGCTTAAAGCCAATGAAAAGTATTTGCTGTTTCATTACATCTTGCAACGGTTTGATAAGATGATGATACATTTTCAAATTTTCTGGCGACTTTTTTCTTTCTCAGACACTTGTGCCATTTTCACTGCACATTGTTTTATAAATTCTCCATCCCTCAGTGATTTCCTGTTTTTCACAAGCATCATAACTTCATATGAATCTGTAGGACTCACTGTTTGAGGCTTCCCAAAGTTAGTTATTCAAACATGAGGAGGCTGAAATTAATGCTTGAGCAGACCACTGCTACGAGTGTCCTCGGATCACGAAAAACACCTAGCTCTGCTGGGTGCGTGATCTTTGTAGAATCGATGGTTGAGTGTATAAGGTGACATGTACATTGTGCTGTCTTCTGAAGCGCGAAAATTTGTCGTGGGGTTGAACTCTAGTCTGCCGCAGTTTGGTAAATGATACATACACACACACACACACACACACATATATATGTGTGTGTGTGTGTGTGTCGTGCCGAATAGGTAAAACTTGCGATTTTGGCTTAAATACCAACGCTCTTCTTGCCGAATAAGGGAAGGGAAAATTTGTGTATGCAATAATTTCGCAAAAAACATTCTGAACCTAACGATTAAAAATATATTTCATTATCTTTAAACATATAAGAGAAAATTTTAGAAAGGAATTAATTTTTAATGATTTTTTGCTAATTGACCAGTTTCACTTATTCAGCACAACACATACACACACATATATATATATATATATATATATATATATATATATATATATATATATATATATATATATATATATATATATATATATATATATATATATATCAATAACAATACTGCAACCAGCCAGGGGATCGAACCCATGTTGTTTTAGCCCGCCTCATGGTGAGTGAAAATTCACCAATACAATACTAATGTGTGTGTGTGTATATATATATATATATATATATATATATATGTGTGTGTGTGTGTGTGTGTGCGCAAGACAAGCCACGGGGGGTGGAAATCTGTAGCTCAAGTACTTTCACACTTCTCAGTGCATCATCAGGAGCTGTGCAACATTGCAAGAGAGCAACTAAAGGAGGGAGAGTTCTCAGGGTAGCATAGTGCGTGTCACTGTCCATGGTTTCTCTTAGAGTGCGGTCAGTGGTCAATGCCAACCCCACCCTACTGCCATCCCCCTACTCCCCATATGAGGTAGGATGGTTTCTGAGATGTCAGGTATGAAATTATAAGAATTAATAGTCAGCCCCTAGTTTTTTCTAGTCGTTTATAACAGGTCATGTGGTTGGATACTATACACATGGATTGCTATATTCTGTGTAACCTTTTTAAATAATAAAAGAAAGGAATGGAGTGTGCTCTTTGTCTGTTTAAATGTCTTCCTCTGGGGTACTCGAATATTCTAGTGAGGTACTCAGATGTATCTCTTCCTAAATATTGTCTACTATTCTTCTCAGTGTCGGTTAATATGCCTTACTGAGGAACCTTCTATGCTTTTCCGATAATATTTTTATGATCTAAATTTCTAATTTCTACTAATACCCTTTAACCTCTCCATATGTTATCTCGTAATCCTGTGTGCCTGTCACTGTATGGTATTCTAACAGCTAAACGCGATACATAACCATTCACCAATCCATCAAACCACCGGGCAAAATGAGCAATCCTGTGATTTTGTATTGCATTGTTGTTTAAGATTGTGTACAGTGGACTCTACTAAATAGCTATCAAGCTTGTATAACCCATAATTTGAGTTATATACTGTATGCCTTTCATGTTTCAAGAGGGAAGATTCAATTATGTTTCTTTCCATGACAGAATTGTTTGGTACTATAATCTGGGCAGCAGCCCATTCCGGTGGGTGATTACATGAACTAACGTGGTTAAAGACAGCGCTTGGAATTTCGCTATTATATATATATATATATATATATATATATATATATATATATATATATATATATATGCAATAAGATCACAGTAAACAGGTGATTTTAAAATATGCAAAACAACCACTGTGAAAGAGTAGTGAAATTCCGAGCGCTTTCGTGACTACTCACATTGTCAAGGCACTATGAAAGTAATACATCAAAGGTATTTAAAGGGTCTAGACCACACCTCACAGTCAACTCCCACAACAAAGAAACACCTGACGCGCGATGATACCCGACTCATAGGAAATATAAACATATATGCAGTATAATGTGATCCTTTATTGACAACGTTTCGCCCACACAGTGGGCTTTTTCAAGTCACAAACAGATCTACCTGGGGTGGAAGGTACGCGAGTATTTATAGTCAGGTTCAGAATGTTGAGGTCAAGTGGAGAATGCTGCATCTGATGATGTACCGGGTGGGGTTATCGAGTCTAAAATCTTGGGTAGCTTGGAAGGGAGATTGGATAAGTTTGTGAGCAGACCTTCTGCAGTGTTCTTCCATTCCTTATGCTCACAAACTTATCCAATCTCCCTTCCAAGCTACCCAAGATTTTAGACTCGATAACCCCACCCGGTACATCATCAGATACAGCATTCTCCACTTGACCTCAACATTTTGAACCAGATTATAAATACTCGCGTACCTTCCACCCTCAGCATCTTTTTGTGACCACATCGACTCACTAGACGTACAGCGTAGCAGACCACACTTCACGATGCACTTCTCGAACAGGGTCAAGATCAAACCAGAGAGTGGGACTGTCAGTGACTCGTCCAAGCTAGCACCTGCAGCTGTCGTCAGTGGCAGACTGCAAGTCAAGTTTAATGCGATTCTGTCGCTCAAAGAGGCCTTCGTTGTCGTCTGTACTGACGACACCGAGGCTGAAAAATTCATAACCACCACTGCTACAACCACTCTACAAGATCAGGGATTTATTGTCTTGACTTCCCCAGCTCTGAGGGCCAGGAGAACTGTGTTCCTCAATAGACTCGACAAGCTCATCACTACCCAGGCTACCGAAGAAATCAAGTCGTCCATTGAAGCACAGAACCCTTGGGCCAAGGTGGAATTCATTACCAAAATACCCAAAGCCTCCACCATGCTGAAGGTTACCTTCAGTGACGTCAACATGGCAGCCAGAGCTCTCGCTGAGGGACTGGCTATTCACTACTTCCACATCAATCCAGCCTTCATCGAAGCAGAAAAATTCCATCAAATTCCACAGTGTTCCAACTGTTACTCATACCTAAATACCACCAAAGACTGCCCTTCCAAGAATAAGAAGTTCTGCTCCACCTGCGGCCAAGAAGGTCATGACTTCAAGAAGTGCACTACTGCCTCTCCACCTAAATGCTTGAACTGCAAGAATGATCACCGTACCCTTGCTGCCAAGTGCCCAACCAGACGAGATATACTTAAGAAACAACTCCAGCAACAACAAAAAAAAAAAAACCCCACTGCACAAGCGACTACATATGCTGCTATTACCAAGCTTCAAGCAGATACTACCAAGATTCTTCAAGCCACGCAAGCTGCATCTACCACTTCTTCGCCAGCTCTTGCTGGCGACTCCACCAAGATTCTTTACTGCATTATGTATGCTCATGTGCAGAATGTAGCTGAACCTGGTTCCTTCAACACCACCATCAACGAACTCTTCAAGCTCAACAACATGCCTGGTTTCACATTCCCTGCATCTCCACCTTCCACAGAGATCATAAAATCCACCGCAAATGTCGCCAACATTACCGCTGCTCCACCGCTACCACACCTTCCTCCCGACACAGAGATGGACCAATCAGAGACCACTGAGACGCCTACCGATTCCACCAATGAGAGTCCACCAGCACCTGCTTCCACCTCAGTCACAACAGACCAATCAGACGCCTAACCTCAATTGTCTCAGCCACCAGCCAAGAAGGTTAAAACACAAGAGCCTTGGGATGCATCCCTACGTACTACCGCCACTCCTTCACAAGAAGTCCACTGCTTGCCTGGTGTATACTTCTACACAACCAACCAGAATGAGAACGCAATGTACACTCCTGAAATTATTCAACGCCTCCACAACAGGACAGTCAAGCTCACCTGCGACTCAACTCGATCATTCACCACTGAATCCCTGATCAACCTACTCTCAAAAAGTCACCGCTTTGTGGCACTCGACTACACCACAAGGAAGAAATTCAGGACTCTCCAGAATGGGGCTGCCGAAGACGGCAGCCTCACCTAGCAGGATTGTCAATGATCAATCACCGCGAAGACAAGTTTCCCCAGCACTTTGCTGCCTGCTAAAGCTGGGATGTGGCTCCAAAACGAACCCTGTAATTGCTGCCTCCGCCCTCCTATGCTGCTGAAGATGCTAAACGAGAAGATACTTCCCACTTGGGGAGTCACCGCAAGACAGAAGAAGTCACCCTCCAACCGGATGGCCCCAAGAAAGAATACAGAAGAAAGAAGATGAACGACACCCCCCCCCCCGCCCGGGAGGCCATCACCGGGTCGCCATCTAGAGAAGACCCGGGCCGGAAGTACCGGCAAACCTACAACAACAACACCCCAGGCAGATCTGTTTGTGACTTGAAAAAGCCCACTGTGTGGGCAAAACGTTGTCAATAAAGGATCACATTATACTACATATGTGTTCATATTTCCATTGTGTTGGTATTTTATACCATTTATTTCCACCCGACTCATAAAAAAAGAGGAACACTGCAGTAGGTCCGCTGGTCCAACTTAGCTCTGTGAAGTTCTGTCCATTGTGTTCTCCGTGAATCTGCACAAGATGTCCTCTCTTGAGCAACTGTACCAGCAGCTGAAAGAGGAGCTTAAGGTTGCTAAGCTTGTGATACGGCGACTGACGGAGGAGAACAAGAGGATTCGAAGTAATCCTCCTGTTGTGAGTCCTCAGGTCAAGAGAGGAACCTGGTCAGTGGCCAGCCAACATGGAACAAAGCTGAAAATCAAAAAGTCTGGAGTGGCGGAAACAACGAAGATCCAGAAGATTGCTGTGGTGACTTCCAACCCATTTTCAGTGTTACCAGATGTATGTGGGTTGTCTACTGGGAACGTCACAACGAGCACCAAGGGAGCATTGGCAGACGTGAGTGAGACATCCCTTGATACCCCAATGAAGATCATCAAGAACGTCATGACAAATTCCACAAATGAAGGTAAGAACATAGTTTTAGTTGGAGACAGTCAGGTTAAGTTTATGGATAGGGCCTTTTGTCTTAGGGACAGGAAGAGGAGGCTCAGGGTATGTTTTCCTGGGGCTGGGATGGGGGATATTGTTAGCCGTCTGGACATCATGAAAGGTAATGGGAGCAATCCTATTATCTGCCTCAGTGCGGGAGGCAATGATGTTGGCAGACGTAGGAGTGAGGACCTGATTAGCAAGTATAGGTCAGCAATAGAGATAATTAGGAAGAAGGGTGGGAACCCTGTCATATGTGGTATTTTGCCAAGGAGAGGAGTTGGAAATGAATGGTTGTCCAGGGTAATTGGTGTTGATATACTGACAAAGAGTTGCAGCCCAGCCACCGTGGAGAGAAGACGTCGTCGTTCCTGCTCTTCAGCTGAGCAACTCTGAACACTGTTGCTCGAGAATTTACTTGGGTTATCCTGAGTAGTTCTTCACCAGAGCTGAGAGGAGACTTGCTTGCAGTCACTTCGAGCCCCATCCCATCAAGAGGGTAAGGCGGTGACTTGCTTGCTTGTTCACCCCTCTCATCCCCATCCCCCCATCCTCCCCTCACCCATACATCAACACTGGCCCACACACTTAACACACTACATACATTGCTATCCTTCTGACTGTCATATCTTCTTCTTTTTCGGCAACTTCGCTTTGGCGAGTTAACACAAGGCATTTTGACCATCTGGTAGCCCGTGTGGTTTTTTAAAATCCAGCCGATCTTTGCCTTGGGCCCTTTCCCCTCACTACTCGAGGGTAGGCTATCTTAGGGGCTGACCTTCATAAGTCAGCTGAAATAGGATGTTAGGCTAACATTAAGGAAAGATACCTTTTTGTTAAGCAACTCCTCTGCCAGATGCACCTTCCCAGGCATCATGGCGAGGATTCGTGTAAGATTACGCATTGATGGAAATCAAATGTCCATGAAAGACATTCTCAAATGTATTTGCTCCAACTCAACTGTTGCTCCAGTGGATGTTTTTCAAACCCACGCTGGAGCAGTACTTCTCCTCTCTTCGGAAGAAGAGTTACTTCAACTACTAAAGCATGATGTCTTGGATAAACTGAAGACTTCTGGTGTTATCCCAGTTGCACCTGACAGCTATCAAGCTCAGAGGACTGTGTTTGTGGCCAGAATCAACAGTTTTATGAAACACAGCACTGTTAATGAAATTGTTGATAACATTAATACCGAGAATTCTGATCTTAGGGCTGTAGAAGCACATAAATTCTCGAATCCCAACAACAATAAGGTAACTTTAAAATTAATACTCGAGACACCTGAGGAGGCCAAACTTGTGTGTCAAAATGGCTTCAAATGTTTTAGCACCAGATGTACATCTGACCAAATTTCTATGGAACACTTTGTCAGTGTGACACAATGTTTCAAGTGTTATGCCTTTGGTCATAACAACAACAAATGCAGTACACAAGGGCAAATTTGTAGCATTTGCTCTGGCCAACATTCCTATCGTGATTGTACCAATAAAAATACACCTAAATGTGTCCTCTGTAATGGAAAACATCATGCTGTTTCTGCTATTTGTCCTGAAAGAAAAAAGGAAATGCAGAAAATTCTTGACGCCAAGAAACTATCCACTTCTAAGAAGACCACTCCCCAGGCACCGCCAACCATGTCCCAAGCTTCCTTCCCAGCTCTGCCTGGATCAAGTGGGACTCCTCAGGTCTCTACCAATGGTTCCAATGTTTGGAATTCTGCCCCTCTTGGAGTGCCCCAATCTAACCCTCACTTACAACAGACACAACAACAAGGTTCAGTCGCATCTCATATGTCTCACGTATCCACAGACGGGGATATAACGAGAGCACAACTAATGTACTTGTTGGCCAAAGACATAGCAGGTGGTGACATTCAACTCTGCTCTCAGGTTTTAAATGATCTGTTAATGGCTAATGGGATCACTCCCATCACTATCCCTGAAAATGTGAAGGCTGTTATGACCCAGCCTTCTCATAACAAGAAGTATGTACCATACTCTACATCTAAAAATAAGCCTAAGTCATCCCTGGCCCAGGGATCGCCCTCCTCGCAGACCCAGGTTGTCAACTCCTCTCAACCCGATAAATCAACACCTGAACATAACAATGCCCCAGAAAGTGGTGCCTACTCTCTCGCTATCGTAGCTGATCCTGTTGAACAGGAACTTTCCCAAGGTAACTCACCTTCCCTATCTAATATTCCCTTGGAGCCTACACAGTCTCCCATTAACTCTCACGAGCCTCTGCTTCCTGAAACTGAGAATAGCATACCTCAGTTTTATGATGATGACTCTAACGACTCTAACGATTCTAATGAGTCTGTTAATATTACTACATGTAGTGAAGATGATGGCATTTTTAATACACAAGCATCCACGCAAAAGTTCCCTCCTTCCCTTGACGAGTCCAGCAGGGATAGTGTAGATACAACACATGACATTACTTGCAGGCGTTCAGAACGCAGTGTACGAGCGAAGAAAAAGAAATAATGGGGATTACAATTTTCCAACTTAATGTTCAACATTTCTTTAATAACCGTTACCTTCTTGAGGTTGAACTACATAACTACAATCCCGATGTTATACTTTTGAACGAGACAGCTGCAAGAGTTGATCAACATATTAAATTACGTGGATACTGTACTGTGGAGAAATCGAGAGGACCCTTTAGTGGTGTAGCCATCTTGGTTAAATTAGGATATACATTTAAAAATATTCATGTTGATGAAGATAACATTCTTGCAATAGAACTAACAACGTCACATGGACAACTAGTGATAGGAACTGGATATTTTCCCCCGAGACAGCCATATATAGAGTCAATTCCTCTACATAGGATATTAAGCAGAAATATTCCAACAATTCTAGCTGGTGATTTTAATGCTCATCACCCTGCCCTCTTCAATTGTGGAGCTGGTGTTCCACTGGGTGACTTAAAAGGAAAACAACTCTTTAATATCATGACAGCTAGAAACTTGTCATTTCAAGGCCCATTCTTCAAATTATACATTGGACCTCATCCAGGAACACCAGATATAGTACTGACAAACAGAGACTGTGACATCTTTCACTGTCGTATATCTCCTGGTGGAAATGTAGGATCTGACCATATCCCTGTTATAATACAACTACAAACTTCTCCATTTAGAATACCTGTACCTCCTAAACCCAATCTTAACACCCTAGGATTTGACCCCTTCAGGGCATATCTGGGTGAGGATGAAATTGTGTCTTTGGAAAATCTACCTTCCAGTGCAATTGATGAAGCAATCAGGTCCCTGCACAATCGAATAATTGAAGCTACCAATGCAACTTGCCAATTAGCTTCCACAAAAATATACCAACAATATAAACCTACTAGAGAAATTAGAGACACTTTAAGAAATTATCAAGCAGAATGTCGAAGGAATCTTCAAACACGACAACCACCAACAGCTACACTGCACCGATTAAGGCAAGAATTAATTAACATGATTAGTCAACACAAACGAGACATATGGAAATTTCTAGTTCTTCAAGCTAATCAATATAAACGTGAACCAGCAAAATTTTGGAGTAAGATCCGACAACTTTTAGGGGCAAAGCACAAGGCTCCTAACTACCTAGTTCATACCTTCACTGATGAGGATGATGAAGATGTTGAAATTAAACTTGACGATCCACAAGACCAGGCTAATTTGATGGGTGATGTATGGGAGAAAATTCTCTCTCACAATAACAGTCGTCAATTTAATAATAATCATTATCAGTTAGTAAATGAATGGAGAGATGAGAACTTGGATGATCTACAACCACTACCTACCATCGATACTTCAACTCTTGAAGATACCCACCCGCTTACTAGACCTATTACATTACTAGAGATAAGTCAGGTTATTGGAAGAATGAGAAATAGAGCCCCTGGCCTCTCTGGAATAACAATGAAACAAATAAAGTACCTACCTAGAAATTGCAAACAGTCCTTGGTAAATATCTTTAATGCCATCTTGGCCTCAGGACATTTTCCAGTTGTTTTTAAGACTGCTAGGATGATCTTTCTTGCTAAGCCCAATAAAGACATCCACCAACCTGGGAACTATAGACCTATATCTTTACTTGAAGTCACTGGAAAAGTTCTTGAGAAAGTCATTTCCAACAGATTGAATTACTATATGGAGTTTAATCACTTGTTTACTGAAAAACAATTTGGCTTTAGAACACATAGTAGTACCAATCATGCAATAAATGTTATTTTTGACACTGTAGCAAGTCTAAAACAGCAGGGCAATCTTGCCTTAATTGCCACCAGAGATGTTCATAAAGCTTTTGATAGCTTATGGCATGATGGCCTTATATACAAACTCATTGACCTACCAGACCATAACTGGACTTTTCTCAGAGTAATTTATAATTTCTTAACTCAAAGAAAAATCATTCCCACCTTTCATGGCAAGTCGACAGAACCTTTTATACCGACGGCTGGTGTCCCACAAGGTTCTTGTCTCAGTCCACTTCTGTTTAACATTTATGTGAATGACCTTCCTCAACCAGAGTTTAATGACACAATTGTGACACAGTTTGCAGATGATGTTATTCATGTCGTCTCATCAACTCCAGTAACAGGAAAATACAAGTATGAGAGAGTCATAGAAAAAATGAATATTGAACTTCGTCGTACATCTAATTGGGAGAAGAAATGGAGAATTACGACTAATCCTGATAAGGTCCTTGTTAGCACGATAGGATGTTTTGCATCAACCATCGAAGATAAAGGGGGTATCTCCATCAGAGGTACACCTGTAGCTATTAGAAACCCTAACAAGATCTTGGGATATGAAATAGACAGGCTGCTCCACTCAACATCTCATGTAACTACAAAGATCAACACAGCCAAAGCCGGTCTTAGCAGACTCTTTCGATTCAATCAAGCCCCTCAACATGTCAAAAAACATCTGTATAAAATGATAATAAGACCTATACTCAAATACCCTTGTGTCCCAATGTCATTAACAACAAAGACCAACATGCTACGGTTACAAAGGGTCCAGAATGGAGCTCTTCGCTTTATTACCGATACCAGGAGGAGAGACAGAGTTAAAATGGCAGATTTACATACACAACAAGATATTACTGCCATAAATGTACGCCTTGACACCCTAAAAAAGAAACAACTTTATACAATGCAAGAACTATACATGCCAGATAGAGAACATCCTATACAAGTGATAAATACCACCGATTACACCATCAATACTCCGCCTCACAGGACTCAAAGAATGACTCTCCCACAGAGGGTTCGTCGTTTTATTCATAAAGATGATTACCCTCGACCCATGATATTGAGCAACCTCCCTGATGAAGAAGATTGGGTACCACCAGAACCCTTCTATGTATACTGAGAAAATTATCGCCCCCATTTAGGGAGACATCTTAAATAACTTTCTAATGTAAAATTATGCTATTGACTATCGTTGGACACCACCATTAAGAAGCTATTGTCACGAACTTATAAACTGGCCAGAAAACTATTGCCTTTCTTGTCGTATAAATATCCGTTGTGCAATCGCGGAAAAAAAAAAAAAAAAAAAAAAAAAAAAAAAAAAAAAAAAAAAAGCAATTTCAACTTGTATAATTACTACCAATTCAGAGTCATGTACTTATATACCTATTATATCTATGTGACTCTGATGGGTTAGTATTATACCCCTTAAAGAATATCTTATTAATTCACATACACTTTTTAAATTACACCAAAGTGGTTGGGCCACTTACCTTTTATATCCTACCTCTCCCCCCTCCTCCCACCCTTTTCCAATATTTCCATCCTTACCCATCCTTCTTCCTTACCCATCTTACCAAAGCTCTGGTCATCAGAACGAACGGTAATTGGTGTCAATTGCTGGCTGGACAAATACTGTAAAGAGAATGAGGTAACATTCATTGACAACTGGGACCTCTTCTATGGCAGAAATGACATGTATGCCAGGGATGGGGTTCACTTATCTAGGTCTGGGGTGGGGGCACTGGCAACGTCAGTGGAGGGAGCTGTTAGGGCTTTAAACTAGGAGTATACTATAGTGGTATGGGTTTTGACGAAAATACAGTGAAGTCCCAGTATAGTAATACTACGAGTTCTAGGGGAACTAGTAATAGGCAGAATGAGGTGGATATTGGAAAGTCAATGGCACTAGGCAACAAGGACAGTAATAGGTTTAGTGAAAAAACAGATATGAGCAGGAAGGGTAAAGAAAAAGGAGGGTCTTTAAAATTATATTATGCTAATAGCCGTAGTGCTAGGAATAAGATGGATGAGTTGAGATTAGTTGCTAGTGGAGGTAACATTGATGTATTTGCAATCACTGAGACATGGTTTAATTCCAAAAGTCGGGACATGCCTTCGGAATGTCACATTCAGGGTTTTAAATTGTTCCAACTAGATAGAAATATCGGTAAGGGAGGTGGGATGGCACTGTATGTCTGAGATCACTTGAACTGTTGCATAAAAACGGGTATTAAGTCTGAGGTATCACATACAGAATCTGTCTGGATAGAATTCAGAGGGGCATAAAAAATTGATTCTATGAGTAATATACCGTCCCCCAAACTTAGAGACCAAGGGAAATTACTGTGGGAGGAAATTAAGGCCACAAGGCACGATAATGTAGTAATTCTAGGAGACTTTAACTTTAGTCACATTGATTGGAATTTCTTGACTGGGAATTTAGAATCGAATGACTTCTTAGAAGTAGTTCAGGAATGTTTTTTGAAGCAGTTTGTGACAGAACCTACAAGGGAAAATAACCTTCTTGATTTGATTCTGGCGAACAAGGAAACCCTTGTTAATAATTTAGAAATTAATGAGGAACTCGGCATAAGCGATCACAAATCAATTACCTTTAACATAGAATGGAAGTATGATAGTAAAGACAACTCAGTAACAGTTCCAGATTTTCGCTTAGCAGATTACAATGGGCTTAGAGAACACTTATCATCTGTTGACTGGGGTAACGAAGAGAGCTATCAATATGACAGTTTTCCGAACACCATACATGCTGCTCAAAGAACGTTTATCCCATATAAAGAAATTAGATCAAATAGAAATGACCCAAAATGGATGAATAATAGGCTAAAATATCTACTAGGGCATAAGAAAGGAATTTATAGGCGTATCAAAAGAGGTGAGGGTCATCTTATGAATCAGTATATTGACATTATGAGGGACGTTAAAAAGCGGATAAGAAAAAGCTAAAAGGGACTATGAAATTAAAGTTGCTAGGGATTCGAAAACTAACCCAAAAAGTTTTTTCCAGGTCTATAGAACAAAAGTTAGAGATAAGATAGGTCCCCTTAAAAATAACTATGGGCATCTTACTGACAAAGAGAATGAAATGTGCTCGATTTTAAATAATTATTTTCTCTCGGTTTTTACACAGGAAAACACTAACAATATTTCAGTAATTAATTTTTATAGCGGGCCTGAAGAAGATAAATTATGCAACATCACAGTCACTAGTGAAATGGTTATGGAGCAAAAAGACCGACTGAAGCAAAATAAGTCGCCGGGTCCTGATGAGCTTTTTTCGAGGGTTCTTAAGGAATGCAAAATGAAACTCTGTGAACCATTAACTAATATTTTTAATTTATCTCTTCAAACAGGTATAGTGTCTGATATGTGTAAGATGGCTAATGTAATTCCTATTTTTAAAGCATGAGACAAGTAGTTACCGTCAAATTACCGCCCAATAAGCCTGACCTCAATTGTAGGCAAATTACTAGTCAATTATAGCTGAGATTATAAGAAGCCATTTCGATAAGCATAGCTTGATTAATGATACTCAGCATTGATTCACGAGAGGCCGTTCTTGTCTAATTTATTAACTTTCTTCAGTAAAGCTTTTGAGGCTGTTGATCACGATAAAGAATTTGATATTATTTACTTAGATAGAGTTCCACACCAAAGACTGTTAAAGAAAGTGGCAACTCATGGCATTGGGGGAAAAGTGCTCTCGTGGATCGAGTCATGGCTCACAGATAGGAAGCAGTGTCCATAAGTGGGGATCTGTAATAAGTGGCATTCCTCAGGGATCAGTCTTGGGCCCGTTGTTGTTCATAATATATATCAATGATCTTGATGAGGGAATTACTAGTGAAATGAGCAAATTCGCCGATGACACAAAGATAGGTAGGATAAATAACAAAAAAAGGCACAATACCGTGACTGGAACGATACACAAATAACCCGCACATAAAAGAGAGAAGCTTACGACGACGTTTCGGTCCGATTTGGGCCGGATACCCGGGTGTTGTGCATGTGTCTTAATTTCATCTTGTCGGTATTATATACCATTCTTGTACTACTACTACTACTTCTACCACCACCACCTCTTCCTGCCTATATATAGCCGTCCTGCTTCACTTCTGGTTAGTGTGACTTTGTAAATGGTCTAAGTCGGACCGAAACGTCGTCGTGAATCCTACGCCGTCAGAAGACTTAGAGCCATCTGTGTATACTGCAATGACATGAGAATGAGAGTGGAAGTGATCAAGAAAAAGAGAGCAGGAAGCGACCGTAGACAGTTGGGCTTTCGAGCAAGGGAGAGAGAAAGAACAGACTCGAACAGCTGGAACTTCCCAGGGGGGGGTAGGGAAAAGTGAGATGCTACATGAACATAGAAAGGTGGTAATTGAAGAGAAGACAAGAGCGAATGTAGGCGAAGAGAGAAGGGACAGAGCAAACAGGGGCGGCGAACAAATAAAGAATGTCTACTAATATCAGTGACCATTATATAAATGGAAGGATTGCGGAGATCATGAGAGTGTACATAGTAGTGAAGGGAATGGGCATCATGGTGATCGGATAAGGATTGAACGTTCGCTTCTGCATAGAGGCTCTCAACAGGGGAAGAGTGAAAAGCACCAAGGCATAAATGTAATCCTTGGTGATGGATGGGGTTAAGGCTAGAGAGAGTAGCAGGAGAGGCTGCTGAATAGATCTGGTCACCATAATCAAGTTTCGATAAAATGAGGGTGGAATGTAGGCGAAGGAGAGTTCGACGATCGGCTCCCCATGAAAGATGTGCAAGGGTTTTAAGAAGGTTCAGTTGGCTGTGACAAGTTGCCTTCAGAGAGGTAATGTGAGGTTTCCAGGATAACTTACGGTCAAAGAGGAGGCCCAGAAACCTGACTGTATCATGTTCAGGTATACGGGAGCCATAGAAGTACAAAGGATGATTGGAGATGACAGAGTGTTCAGTGAAAGTAATTTGGTGAGTTTTCGTACTGGAAAATTTAAACCCATGTGTGGTGGCCCAATTGGAAACACAGTTGACCGCATGCTGGAGAAAAACTGTAATGAGGTGACAGCGTCTGCACAGGCAATAGTGAAGTCATCAACATAGAGTGATGACCAAATATTTGATGGAAGACCAGAGGCCAAATCATTTATAGCAAGGAGAAAAAGTGTTGTGCTCAGAACACATCCCTGGGGGACACCTTCAGCTTGGATAAAGTCTGGGGAGAGCACATTATTAACCCGAACACGGAAATGTCTGTCAGTTAAAAAGTTTTTAAGGAAGGATGGTAGATTGCCTCGGAGGCCTAAGGAGTGGGCCTGGGCCAAAATATTATACCTCCAAGTTGTGTCATATGCCTTCTCAAGGTCAAAAAATATGGCAATAACTGAGTGGTTATTCGCAAAGGCATTACGAACATACGTAGTAAGGGGTCTATGGTAGAACTGCCCTTACGAAAGCCATATTAATGAGTGGAGAGACTGTTGTGTGTCTCTAAATACCACACTAAACATTTATTTACCAGGCATTCCATCACTTTGCAAACTGCACTGGTAAGAGCGATGGGACGATAGTGGGAGGCTTCATGTCCCGTAGTACCCGGTTTGTGGAAAGGGAGAACAATGGCAGATTTCCACAGCTGTGGAAGAACTCTTTGTGACCAAATAAGATTGAAAAGGCGTAATGGGACTGCAAGGGCTGACTGATGTAAATGTTGCAGCATACGAATATTAATGTCGTTGGGCCCAGCTGCCGATGATCGGCAAGCTGAGAGTGTTGCCTCCAGTTCCTGAAGTGTAAAAGGTACATTATACTGTTCTTCTCTGAGAGAAGAAAAGTCCAAGGGTGCTAACTCTCTGGCAGACTTTGAGGAAAGAAACGAGGGGCATAGATGGAGCCCCTGAGAAATACGGAAATAGCAAACCAGTGGGTTTGCTATATCAACACCGGCAACCCGCAGAACAGGAGCCGGGTCAGGAGAATATTTACCACTCAGTTTTTGTACTTTTTTCCAGACTGCACTCATAGAAGAAGCAGAGGTGATGGTGGAGACATAATCTCGCCAGTAAGTGCGTTTAGCATCATGGATGACACGGCGAGCGATCGCACGCTTCTGCTTAAAATCAAGAAGTCTCTCCGTGGTTCTGTTGTACCGGTACCTGCCCCACGCAGCGCGTTTCAAACGTACTGCACGAGCACAAGCAGGAGACCACCAGGCACGCATTTCTGAGAATGCCTGCCCAAAGTTTGGGGTATAGAATGAGAAGCTGCAGTTAAAACGGAGGATGAGAAGAGGTGTAAAAGCTCATCAATGGAGGACGAAGAAGGAACCTCACTAAAAACAGTTAGTTGTGAATAAAGGTTCCAATTTGCCTGATCAAATTGCCAGCGTGGGATACGAAGAGGTGGTGAATATGAAGGGGAAGTAAGAATGATTGGGAAATGATCGCTGTCATGTAAATCCGGGAGAACAGACCAGGTGAAGTCTAATGCGGTGGAGGAAGAGCAGATCGATGCAAGAGAGAGAGTGAGTCCGAGGATCAAAATGGGTGTGAGTACCTGTATTTAAAACATGGAGGGGGTGGGTAGCAAGAAAAGCCTCTAACTGAATGCTACGGAAATCACAGTGAGATCCCCCAGAGGAAATGATGGGCATTAAAATCGCCAAGTAACAGAAGCGGTGGCTGTAATGACGAAACAAGAAAGGCAATATCCGGGATAGATAATGCCTGAGAAGGAGAGAGATATAAAGAACAGATCATATACCACCTATGCAAGTGGATACGGGCTGCTGTGTAATGCAGCGAAGTGCGAACAAATAGCTGATGATACGGAATATCAGTGCGCAGAAGAAGGGCACTTTCATTAAAGGTCCCATCAGGAAAAGGATCTGAAGAATACAATAAATGATAGCCTGAGATGGGATAGATAACAGCAGAGTGTAATTTTGGCTCCTGTAAGCAAACACCAACAGGGGAAAACTGGGAGAGTAACATCTGAAGCTCACCCCAATTACCCCTGAGGCTGTGTATATTCCACTGTAAATAGGCCATGATTGGCAACGATAAAGATACCTGAAATCTGCAGGTAAGGGTTCCTACGGACTAGAGGGGTTAGAAAAGTCGACATGCGGTGGCAGCGGAAAATGTTCAAGCAGCGAAGGAACGGTGCACTGCGAAGAAAGGAGATGCGCAGATGGAGGAGAGGAGAGAAAAGGAGCAGAGAGTGGATCAGTGTCCATTGATGGTTTGGTCTCTGCAATATATTCAGAGATTGCTTCAGGTGTTTTGGAATTCAAAGACTTCATATGGGAGACAATATTGGAGATGGTAGGGGGAGGATGAGTAAAGATTGGAACTGTAATGAACTGTACCAAGGTAGGGGGGACGCAAAAGGGTGGAGGGAACTGGAGAAGAAGCGTGGAAGGGGACAGAAGAGGCAGAAACCTGGGAGGTGGCAGAAGAGGAAGAAACTTGGGAGGGAACAGGGGAGGAAGGTACAGTACGAGGAGGAGGGTGAACCTCTACACTTGTAAGAGAGCCAATGAGCGGGGAAGAACCAGGTACAGAGACAGGGAAGGTAAAATGAGGAGGTGGAAGAAGGGAAGGAGGGGTTAAAGGAGCTTTTTTTGACTTCTGAGAAGTAGAGGGACGATTGGGAGGAGGTGTCGTACGAGATACCGAGGCTTGTGAGGGAGAACACGAAGAAGCGAGAACAGACTGAGGCGTTGAAGTCTGAGCCCAGGACAGCAAAAGAATTAGATACAGGAGTGACTATGGGAGAGGTAACCACAGAGGTGGGTGCAGAAGATGGGACCTCAGAAGTGGGGGGATGTTTTGAAACACCGGAATAAGAAACATGAGGTAGTCTCCCTTGGAGGCAGAGATGAGAAACTGCCATGGCATAAGGGAGACCTGCCTCTTTGAGGTAACGGATTTCCCGCTCATTTAAGTAGACTTGGCAACGGCGAGAGTATGAAGGGTGAGCCTCATGACAATTAAGGCAAGAGGGAGGTCGATTGCAAGATGTATTAGAATGGTCATCGGCACCACAGATTGGGCATTCGGCTATAGATCTGCAATATTTCGCTGGATGGCCAAATTGCCAGCAATTTCTACACTGTTGTGGTGTAGGGATCACCTTTCGAACTTGTAACCAATGTCCTGCTACATAAACTGAGGATGGGAGCTCACGGCTGTCAAAAGTTAAACAAGTCACATTGCTAGGGTGTCATCTCCGCCCGCGGGCAGGAAGAACATAAGTGTCTACCTTGAGGATTGGGAGATCTTGGAGTTCCAGCTGTTCAAGAATGTCATTGCCACATGTCTGGTAATTTTGTTGAACTATGGTATGGGGTAGAATGACGGTACCACTACAAGAATTGAGGGAATGATGTTTTTCAATAGTGACAGGAACAGTATCGATATGGGAAAGAAGAGAAAGATCATGAGCTTGGGTAGCATTCTGTACAGTGATGATGCACATACCGCTCTTAAGAGCATGAAAAGAAATATCTTTACCAACATGGCGTAGGAGTGCCTTGCCAATACTATGGTCGGAAAGATAGGCAATAGAGGAAGTCCATCATAAAGTGAAGAATTTAGTCCATTGTGCATTCTGAAACTGAGCGTGGAAAGGGAGTGCAGGACGTGTCGATCTTTTCTGAGAAGAACGAGAAGGTGGAGAAGTATCATCAGCAGGTAACTGTCGTTGGCATTTAGGCGTGGGACCAGAGTTGGTCCGACGTGGAATAGGCCGGAGATTCGAAAATTGCCGTAGAGGGAGAGGTCGGAAGCATAGTCAAAGGAGAGCAGAGGTCAGATACATCGAAGGAGTCAGTCGAGACCTCAGTACCTGAAGCAGGTGAGGAAACAGCACCGGCAAGAGGTACAGAGGCATTAGGAGTGTCCGAAGAGTGGTCCAAAGACTGGTCCAAAGACGAGGCGGGGTCAGAATGGGGCGCGGTATCAAGAAGGGGCCCGGGGGTAGCAGGTTCATGGACTAGGGGTTCCATGGTTAGGTTACTTCTTTCTTTTTGTTTTTAAGAAGAAAAAAGAAGGAAGAAAAGAAAATAAAAATAAAAAAAAGAATAAAAAAGTGGGGACTGGGGAGGGATAATTCCTGGTAGGAATGAGAGGGCCAGAAATCTCCCTCTTCGCCCAAGAGGACCTCAGCATTGCAAGTAGTGCAGATGCAGCATGGAACCCATGACATAACCTACCCATCATGCCAGTAAACCAGCAATCTGGGATAGCAACCTCACATCTGCCGAGCTACCTCGGTGGACAAAAGAGAGGACGGCCGGATATCCGCCACAAAGCATACCTCCTTTGGCCACCACCCCCGGAATCCGAAAGGCAGCCTCCAGATACACCCGTCGCCTGAAAGTTACCCCAAGCCACTCCCCGGGAGACCAGAGAGGAATTGGGACATCCCCAGACGATCCAGATTCCACGGCAAACTACACCACCGCCAAGAACCTCAACGGAATGGGATGGACCCCAGTACCCTTTCCCCTACCCAGGAACTAGCGTGCCTGTGGAAAAAAAAAAAAGAGGAAGGGTAATAAGGAGGGGTGGGGAGGAGGAGGAAAAGAAAAAGGGAGGATGGGATAAGGGAGGAGGGATTGGGGGGTAATTAGGTTCGGTCTGAGGAAGGAGACCAACAGGTCTAATTCCTCAGACCAAGAGCCTCTTCACCACGCCAAGGAGCCCCCCTTGAAGAGGTAAATAATGTAGAACTTAGCCATACAGATTGTGAAAAGGACTTAGGGGTTATGGTGAGCAATAACCTTAAACCAAGACAGCAGTACCTAAGCGTACGTAATAGGGCAAATAGATTATTGGGATTTATATCAAGAAGTGTAAGCAATAGAAGTCCAGAGGTCATACTGCAGCTTTATACATCATTAGTAAGGCCTCACCTAGATTATACAGCTCAGTTCTGGTCTCCATATTACAGAATGGACATAAATTCGTTAGAAAACATTGAGCGTAGAATGAATAAATTAATACATAGCATTAGAAATCTTCCTTATGAAGAAAGATTGAAGACTCTTAAATTACATTCACTTGTTAGACGAAGAATGAGGGGAGACATGATCGAAGTGTATAAGTGGAAGATAGGTATTAATAAAGGGGATATTAATAAGGTCTTCAGGATATCTCTCTAAGGCAGAACCCGCAGTAATGGATTTAAATTAGACAAGTTTAGATTTAGAAAGGACATAGGAAAGTATTGGTTTGGAAATAGGGTAGTTGATGAATGGAACAGTCTACCTTGTTGGGTTATTGAGGCTAGGACTTTAGGTACCTTCAAATTTAGGTTGGATAAATATATGAGTGGGAGGGGTTGGATTTGAGTGGGACTTGCAAATGAGTGGATAGAGTTATCAGACCTTATTTCTCGGGGAGCATTAAAAATTGGGTTGGGCAAATGTTTTGTTAGTGGGATGGATTGTAAAGGACCTGCCGAGTATGGGCCAACAGGCCTGCTGCAGTGTTCCTCCTTTCTTATGTAATGTTCTTATGTAATCTGTCCCCACGTTCATATATTGGATATATTGTTATGCCAATCATAGATTTAGAAATATCTACTGCCATATGCTACTACACATGTGCAGGTGGCGCTGTGTGTATTGTAGGAGTGTAGCTATATGATAGACACACATTCAAATATTCATTTACCTTTGTTAGTCCTACCACTCTGATGTATCCATTGTTTATATTAACAAAAATTCACGAACGCCGCTGTGTATTTGTTCCTAGGCATTTAATGGCTCTGCATTGTTGTATACTAATGTTTGTATGTAGCTAAATATATTATATCATCCAAACTATAAGCTTTGTTGATTATTTTGCTACACGAACACTTTTCCCATATTTCCTATTCAAATAAATGAAGGTAAATCATAAAAGACTAACATAACATTTATGTAGTTCTCAGAGTAACCGTTTTGATCAGTTATCTTCCTTAACGGTTTGTTTAATTTAAGAAGAAACGTTAATTGTTCCGGGGAACATCGCTCCTGCTACCCGGTCCCAGACTTGACCTTATAAAACAAAAAACGATTTCCTACACGATTCAGGACTTAAAGAGAAATAGAGAAAATTGATGAGAACTGGAAGATGTTCGTAAGATTTCATTGCCTTCTTAAGTGTTCATAAGTTACGTAAAAAAAAATCTGTGAACCTGTCAGTGCAAAACATTTAACATATTTCCTCTTCTCAGTTTCATTACTATAGTAGTATCTCCCTGGGTGGTTGCTGTCTGCCACACTGTATCTCCCTGGGTGGTTGCTGTCTGCCACACTGTATCTCCCTGGGTGGTTGCTGTCTGCCACACTGTATCTCCCTGGGTGGTTGCTGTCTGCCACACTGCATCTCCCTGGGTGGTTGCTGTCTGCCACACTGTATCTCCCTGGGTGGTTGCTGTCTGCCACACTGTATCTCCCTGGGTGGTTGCTGTCTGTCACACTGTATCTCCCTGGGTGGTTGCTGTCTGCCACACTGTATCTCCCTGGGTGGTTTCTGTCTGCCACACTGCATCTCCCTGGGTGGTTGCTGTCTGTCACACTGTATCTCCCTGGGTGGTTGCTGTCTGTCACACTGCATCTCCCTGGGTGGTTGCTGTCTGTCACACTGTATCTCCCTGGGTGGTTGCTGTCTGTCACACTGTATCTCCCTGGGTGGTTGCTGTCTGTCACACTATCTCCCTGGGTGGTTGCTGTCTGCCACACTGCATCTCCCTGGGTGGTTGCTGTCTGTCACACTGCATCTCCCTGAGTGGTTGCTGTCTGCCACACTGTATCTCCCTGGGTGGTTGCTGTCTGCCACACTGTATCTCCCTGGGTGGTAGCTGTCTGTCACACTGTATCTCCCTGAGTGGTTGCTGTCTGTCACACTGTATCTCCCTGAGTGGTTGCTGTCTGTCACACTGCATCTCCCTGGGTGGTTGCTGTCTGTCACACTGTATCTCCCTGGGTGGTAGCTGTCTGTCACACTATCTCCCTGAGTGGTTGCTGTCTGTCACACTGTATCTCCCTGGGTGGTTGCTGTCTGTCACACTGTATCTCCCTGAGTGGTTGCTGTCTGTCACACTGTATCTCCCTGGGTGGTTGCTGTCTGTCACAGTGTATCTCCCTGGGTGGTTGCTGTCTGCCACACTGTATCTCCCTGGGTGGTTGCTGTCTGCCACACTGTATCTCCCTGGGTGGTTGCTGTCTGTCACACTATCTCCCTGGGTGGTTGCTGTCTGCCACACTGTATCTCCCTGGGTGGTTGCTGTCTGTCACACTGTATCTCCCTGGGTGGTTGCTGTCTGTCACACTGTATCTCCCTGGGTGGTTGCTGTCTACCACACTGCATCTCCCTGGGGGGTTGCTGTCTGTCACACTGCATCTCCCTGGGTGGTTGCTGTCTGCCACACTGTATCTCCCTGGGTGGTTGCTGTCTGTCACACCGTATCTCCCAGGGTGGTTGCTGTCTGTCACGCCGTATCTCCCTGGGTGGTTGCTGTATGTCACACTGTATCTCCCTGGGTGGTTGCTGTCTGCCACACTGTATCTCCCTGGGTGGTTGCTGTCTGTCACACTGTATCTCCCTGGGGGGTTGCTGTCTGTCACACTGTATCTCCCTGGGTGGTTGCTGTCTGCCACACTGCATCTCCCTTTGTGGTTTCTGTCTGCCACACTGCATCTCCCTGGGTGGTTGCTGTCTGTCACACTGTATCTCCCTGGGTGGTTGCTGTCTGTCACACTGCATCTCCCTGGGTGGTTGCTGTCTGTCACACTGTATCTCCCTGGGTGGTTGCTGTCTGTCACACTGTATCTCCCTGGGTGGTTGCTGTCTGTCACACTATCTCCCTGGGTGGTTGCTGTCTGCCACACTGCATCTCCCTGGGTGGTTGCTGTCTGTCACACTGCATCTCCCTGGGTGGTTGCTGTCTGTCACACTGTATCTCCCTGGGTGGTTGCTGTCTGTCACACTGTATCTCCGTGGGTGGTTGCTGTCTGTCACACTGCATCTCCCTGGGTGGTTGCTGTCTGTCACACTGTATCTCCCTGGGTGGTTGCTGTCTGTCACACTGTATCTCCCTGGGTGGTTGCTGTCTGTCACACTGTATCTCCCTGGGTGGTTGCTGTCTGTCACACTGTATCTCCCTGGGTGGTTGCTGTCTGTCACACTGTATCTCCCTGGGTGGTTGCTGTCTGTCACACTGTATCTCCGTGGGTGGTTGCTGTCTGTCACACTGTATCTCCCTGGGTGGTTGCTGTCTGTCACACTGTATCTCCCTGGGTGGTTGCTGTCTGTCACACTGTATCTCCCTGGGTGGTTGCTGTCTGCCACACTGTATCTCCCTGGGTGGTTGCTGTCTGTCACACTGTATCTCTCTGGGTGGTTGCTGTCTGTCACACTGTATCTCCCTGGGTGGTTGCTGTCTGTTAAACTGTATCTCTCTGGGTGGTTGCTGTCTGCCACACTGTATCTCTCTGGGTGGTTGCTGTCTGCCGCACTGTGTCTCCCTGGGTGGTTGCTGTCTGTCACACTGTATCTCCCTGGGTGGTTGCTTTCTGCCACACTGTATCTTCCTGGGTGGTTCCTGTCTGCCACGCTGTATATCCCTCGATGGTTGCTGTCTGCCACACTGTATCTCCCTGGGTGGTTGCTGTCTGCCACACTGTATCTCCTTGGGTGGTTGCTGTCTGCCACACTGTATCTCCCTGGGTGGTTGCTGTCTCCCACACTGTATCTTCCTGGGTAGTTGCTGTCTGTCGCACTGTATCTTCCTGGGTGGTTGCTGTCTGCCACGCTGTATCTCCCTGGGTGGTTGCTGTCTGCCACACTGTATCTCCCTGGGTGGTTGCTGTCTCCCACACTGTATCTCCCTGGGTGGTTGCTGTCTGCCACACTGTATCTCCCTGGGTGGTTGCTGTCTGCCACACTGCATCTCCCTGGGTGGTTGCTGTCTGTCACACTGTATCTCCCTGGGTGGTTGCTGTCTGTCACACTGTATCTCCCTGGGTGGTTGCTGTCTGTCACACTGTATCTCCCTGGGTGGTTGCTGTCTGTCACACTGTATCTCCCTGGGTGGTAGTTGTCTGTCACACTGTATCTCCCTGGGTGGTTGCTGTCTGCCACACTGTATCTCCCTGGGTGGTTGCTGTCTGTCACACTGTATCTCCCTGGGTGGTTGCTGTCTGTCACACTGTATCTCCCTGGGTGGTTGCTGTCTGTCACACTGTATCTCCCTGGGTGGTAGCTGTCTGTCACACTGTATCTCCCTGGGTGGTAGCTGTCTGTCACACTATCTCCCTGGGTGGTTGCTGTCTGTCACACTATCTCCCTGGGTGGTTGCTGTCACACTGTATCTCCCTGGGTGGTTGCTGTCACACTGTATCTTCCTGGGTGGTTGCTGTCTGCCACACTGTATCTCCCTGGGTGGTTGCTGTCTGTCACACTGTATCTCCCTGGGTGGTTGCTGTCTGTCACACTGTATCTCCCTGGGTGGTTGCTGTCTGTCACACTGTATCTCCCTGGGTGGTTGCTGTCTGTCACACTGTATCTCCCTGGGTGGTTGCTGTCTGTCACACTGTATCTCCCTGGGTGGTTGCTGTCTGTCACACTGTATCTCCCTGGGTGGTAGTTGTCTGTCACACTGTATCTCCCTGGGTGGTTGCTGTCTGCCACACTGTATCTCCCTGGGTGGTTGCTGTCTGTCACACTGTATCTCCCTGGGTGGTTGCTGTCTGTCACACTGTATCTCCCTGGGTGGTTGCTGTCTGTCACACTGTATCTCCCTGGGTGGTTGCTGTCTGTCACACTGTATCTCCCTGGGTGGTTGCTGTCTGTCACACTGTATCTCCCTGGGTGGTAGCTGTCTGTCACACTGTATCTCCCTGGGTGGTAGCTGTCTGTCACACTATCTCCCTGGGTGGTTGCTGTCTGTCACACTATCTCCCTGGGTGGTTGCTGTCACACTGTATCTCCCTGGGTGGTTGCTGTCACACTGTATCTTCCTGGGTGGTTGCTGTCTGCCACACTGTATCTCCCTGGGTGGTTGCTGTTTGCCACACTGTATCTCCCTGGGTGGTTGCTGTCTGTCACACTGTATCTCCCTGGGTGGTAGCTGTCTGTCACACTGTATCTCCCTGAGTGGTTGCTGTCTGTCACACTGTATCTCCCTGGGTGGTTGCTGTCTGTCACACTATCTCCCTGAGTGGTTGCTGTCTGTCACACTGTATCTCCCTGGGTGGTTGCTGTCTGTCACAGTGTATCTCCCTGGGTGGTTGCTGTCTGCCACACTGTATCTCCCTGGGTGGTTGCTGTCTGCCACACTGTATCTCCCTGGGTGGTTGCTGTCTGTCACACTGTATCTCCCTGGGTGGTTGCTGTCTGCCACACTGTATCTCCCTGGGTGGTTGCTGTCTGTCACACTGTATCTCCCTGGGTGGTTGCTGTCTGTCACACTGTATCTCCCTGGGTGGTTGCTGTCTGCCACACTGCATCTCCCTGGGGGGTTGCTGTCTGTCACACTGTATCTCCCTGGGTGGTTGCTGTCTGTCACACCGTATCTCCCTGGGTGGTTGCTGTCTGTCACGCTGTATCTCCCTGGGTGGTTGCTGTCTGCCACACTGTATCTCCCTGGGTGGTTGCTGTCTGTCACACTGTATCTCCCTGGGTGGTTGCTGTCTGCCACACTGTATCTCCCTGGGTGGTTGCTGTCTGTCACACTGTATCTCCCTGGGGGGTTGCTGTCTGTCACACTGTATCTCCCTGGGGGGTTGCTGTCTGTCACACTGTATCTCCCTGGGGGGTTGCTGTCTGTCACGCTGTATCTCCCTGGGTGGTTTCTGTCTGCCACACTGCATCTCCCTGGGTGGTTGCTGTCTGTCACACTGTATCTCCCTGGGTGGTTGCTGTCTGCCACACTGCATCTCCCTGGGTGGTTGCTGTCTGTCACACTGCATCTCCCTGGGTGGTTGCTGTCTGTCACACTGTATCTCCCTGGGTGGTTGCTGTCTGTCACACTATCTCCCTGGGTGGTTGCTGTCTGCCACACTGCATCTCCCTGGGTGGTTGCTGTCTGTCACACTGCATCTCCCTGGGTGGTTGCTGTCTGTCACACTGTATCTCCCTGGGTGGTTGCTGTCTGTCACTCTGTATCTCCGTGGGTGGTTGCTGTCTGTCACACTGCATCTCCCTGGGTGGTTGCTGTCTGTCACACTGTATCTCCCTGGGTGGTTGCTGTCTGTCACACTGTATCTCCCTGGGTGGTTGCTGTCTGTCACACTGTATCTCCCTGGGTGGTTGCTGTCTGTCACACTGTATCTCCCTGGGTGGTTGCTGTCTGTCACACTGTATCTCCCTGGGTGGTTGCTGTCTGTCACACTGTATCTCCGTGGGTGGTTGCTGTCTGTCACACTGCATCTCCCTGGGTGGTTGCTGTCTGTCACACTGTATCTCCCTGGGTGGTTGCTGTCTGTCACACTGTATCTCCCTGGGTGGTTGCTGTCTGCCACACTGTATCTCCCTGGGTGGTTGCTGTCTGTCACACTGTATCTCTCTGGGTGGTTGCTGTCTGTCACACTGTATCTCCCTGGGTGGTTGCTGTCTGTTAAACTGTATCTCTCTGGGTGGTTGCTGTCTGCCACACTGTATCTCTCTGGGTGGTTGCTGTCTGCCGCACTGTGTCTCCCTGGGTGGTTGCTGTCTGTCACACTGTATCTCCCTGGGTGGTTGCTTTCTGCCACACTGTATCTTCCTGGGTGGTTCCTGTCTGCCACGCTGTATATCCCTCGATGGTTGCTGTCTGCCACACTGTATCTCCCTGGGTGGTTGCTGTCTGTCACACTGTATTACTTGGGTGGTTGCTGTCTGCCACACTGTATCTCCCTGGGTGGTTGCTGTCTCCCACACTGTATCTTCCTGGGTAGTTGCTGTCTGTCGCACTGTATCTCCCTGGGTGGTTGCTTTCTGCCACACTGTATCTTCCTGGGTGGTTGCTGTCTGCCACGCTGTATCTCCCTGGGTGGTTGCTGTCTGCCACACTGTATCTCCGTGGGTGGTTGCTGTCTCCCACACTGTATCTCCCTGGGTGGTTGCTGTCTGTCACACTGTATCTCCCTGGGTGGTAGCTGTCTGTCACACTGTATCTCCCTGAGTGGTTGCTGTCTGTCACACTGTATCTCCCTGGGTGGTTGCTGTCTGTCACACTGTATCTCCCTGAGTGGTTGCTGTCTGTCACACTGTATCTCCCTGGGTGGTTGCTGTCTGTCACAGTGTATCTCCCTGGGTGGTTGCTGTCTGCCACACTGTATCTCCCTGGGTGGTTGCTGTCTGCCACACTGTATCTCCCTGGGTGGTTGCTGTCTGTCACACTGTATCTCCCTGGGTGGTTGCTGTCTGCCACACTGTATCTCCCTGGGTGGTTGCTGTCTGTCACACTGTATCTTCCTGGGTGGTTGCTGTCTGTCACACTGTATCTCCCTGGGTGGTTGCTGTCTGCCACACTGCATCTCCCTGGGGGGTTGCTGTCTGTCACACTGTATCTCCCTGGGTGGTTGCTGTCTGTCACACCGTATCTCCCTGGGTGGTTGCTGTCTGTCACGCTGTATCTCCCTGGGTGGTTGCTGTCTGTCACACTGTATCTCCCTGGGTGGTTGCTGTCTGTCACACTGTATCTCCCTGGGTGGTTGCTGTCTGTCACACTGTATCTCCCTGGGTGGTTGCTGTCTGTCACACTGTATCTCCCTGGGTGGTTGCTGTCTGTCACACTGTATCTCCCTGGGTGGTTGCTGTCTGTCACACTGTATCTCCCTGGGTGGTTGCTGTCTGTCACACTGACACTGTATCTCCCTGGGTGGTTGCTGTCTGTCACACTGTATCTCCCTGGGTGGTTGCTGTCTGTCACACTGTATCTCCCTGGGTGGTAGCTGTCTGTCACACTGTATCTCCCTGGGTGGTAGCTGTCTGTCACACTATCTCCCTGGGTGGTTGCTGTCTGTCACACTATCTCCCTGGGTGGTTGCTGTCACACTGTATCTCCCTGGGTGGTTGCTGTCACACTGTATCTTCCTGGGTGGTTGCTGTCTGCCACACTGTATCTCCCTGGGTGGTTGCTGTTTGCCACACTGTATCTCCCTGGGTGGTTGCTGTCTGTCACACTGTATCTCCCTGGGTGGTAGCTGTCTGTCACACTGTATCTCCCTGAGTGGTTGCTGTCACACTGTATCTCCCTGGGTGGTTGCTGTCTGTCACACTGTATCTCCCTGAGTGGTTGCTGTCTGTCACACTGTATCTCCCTGGGTGGTTGCTGTCTGTCACAGTGTATCTCCCTGGGTGGTTGCTGTCTGCCACACTGTATCTCCCTGGGTGGTTGCTGTCTGCCACACTGTATCTCCCTGGGTGGTTGCTGTCTGTCACACTGTATCTCCCTGGGTGGTTGCTGTCTGCCACACTGTATCTCCCTGGGTGGTTGCTGTCTGTCACACTGTATCTCCCTGGGTGGTTGCTGTCTGTCACACTGTATCTCCCTGGGTGGTTGCTGTCTGCCACACTGTACACTGTATCTCCCTGGGTGGTTGCTGTCTGCCACACTGTATCTCCCTGGGTGGTTGCTGTCTGTCACACCGTATCTCCCTGGGTGGTTGCTGTCTGTCACGCTGTATCTCCCTGGGTGGTTGCTGTCTGCCACACTGTATCTCCCTGGGTGGTTGCTGTCTGTCACACTGTATCTCCCTGGGTGGTTGCTGTCTGCCACACTGTATCTCCCTGGGTGGTTGCTGTCTGTCACACTGTATCTCCCTGGGGGGGTGCTGTCTGTCACACTGTCTCCCTGGGGGGTTGCTGTCTGTCACACTGTATCTCCCTGGGGGGTTGCTGTCTGTCACGCTGTATCTCCCTGGGTGGTTTCTGTCTGCCACACTGCATCTCCCTGGGTGGTTGCTGTCTGTCACACTGTATCTCCCTGGGTGGTTGCTGTCTGCCACACTGCATCTCCCTGGGTGGTTGCTGTCTGTCACACTGCATCTCCCTGGGTGGTTGCTGTCTGTCACACTGTATCTCCCTGGGTGGTTGCTGTCTGTCACACTATCTCCCTGGGTGGTTGCTGTCTGCCACACTGCATCTCCCTGGGTGGTTGCTGTCTGTCACACTGCATCTCCCTGGGTGGTTGCTGTCTGTCACACTGTATCTCCCTGGGTGGTTGCTGTCTGTCACTCTGTATCTCCGTGGGTGGTTGCTGTCTGTCACACTGCATCTCCCTGGGTGGTTGCTGTCTGTCACACTGTATCTCCCTGGGTGGTTGCTGTCTGTCACACTGTATCTCCCTGGGTGGTTGCTGTCTGTCACACTGTATCTCCCTGGGTGGTTGCTGTCTGTCACACTGTATCTCCCTGGGTGGTTGCTGTCTGTCACACTGTATCTCCCTGGGTGGTTGCTGTCTGTCACACTGTATCTCCCTGGGTGGTTGCTGTCTGTCACACTGCATCTCCCTGGGTGGTTGCTGTCTGTCACACTGTATCTCCCTGGGTGGTTGCTGTCTGTCACACTGTATCTCCCTGGGTGGTTGCTGTCTGCCACACTGTATCTCCCTGGGTGGTTGCTGTCTGTCACACTGTATCTCTCTGGGTGGTTGCTGTCTGTCACACTGTATCTCCCTGGGTGGTTGCTGTCTGTTAAACTGTATCTCTCTGGGTGGTTGCTGTCTGCCACACTGTATCTCTCTGGGTGGTTGCTGTCTGCCGCACTGTGTCTCCCTGGGTGGTTGCTGTCTGTCACACTGTATCTCCCTGGGTGGTTGCTTTCTGCCACACTGTATCTTCCTGGGTGGTTCCTGTCTGCCACGCTGTATATCCCTCGATGGTTGCTGTCTGCCACACTGTATCTCCCTGGGTGGTTGCTGTCTGCCACACTGTATCTCCTTGGGTGGTTGCTGTCTGCCACACTGTATCTCCCTGGGTGGTTGCTGTCTCCCACACTGTATCTTCCTGGGTAGTTGCTGTCTGTCGCACTGTATCTCCCTGGGTGGTTGCTTTCTGCCACACTGTATCTTCCTGGGTGGTTGCTGTCTGCCACGCTGTATCTCCCTGGGTGGTTGCTGTCTGCCACACTGTATCTCCGTGGGTGGTTGCTGTCTCCCACACTGTATCTCCCTGGGTGGTTGCTGTCTGCCACACTGTATCTCCCTGGGTGGTTGCTGTCTGCCACACTGCATCTCCCTGGGTGGTTGCTGTCTGTCACACTGTATCTCCCTGGGTGGCTGCTGTCTGTCACACTGTATCTCCCTGGGTGGTTGCTGTCTGTTACACTGTATCTCCGTGGGTGGTTGCTGTCTGCCACACTGTATCTCCGTGGGTGGTTGCTGTCTGTCACACTGTATCTCCCTGGGTGGTTGCTGTCTGCCACGCTGTATCTCCCTGGGTGGTTGCTGTCTGCCACACTGTATCTCCCTGGGTGGTTGCTGTCTGTCACACTGTATCTCCCTGGGTGGTTGCTGTGTGCCACACTGTATCTCCCTGGGTGGTTGCTGTCTGCCACACTGTATGTTCCTGGGTGGTTGCTGTCTGCCACACTGTATCTCCCTTTGTGGTTGCTGTCTGCCACACTGTATCTTCCTGGGTGGTTGCAGTCTGCCGCACTGTATCTCCCTGGGTGGTTGCTGTCTCCCACACTGTATCTCCCTGGGTGGTTGCTGTCTGCCACACTGTATCTCCCTGGGTGGTTGCTGTCTGCCACACTGTATCTCCCTGGGTGGTTGCTGTCTCCCACACTGTATCTTCCTGGGTGGTTGTTGTCTCCCACACTGTATCTTCCTGGGTGGTTGCTGTCTCCCACACTGTATCTTCCTGGGTGGTTGCTGTCTCCCACACTGTATCTCCCTGGGTGGTTGCTGTCTGCCACACTGTATCTTCCTGGGTGGTTGCTGTCTCCCACACTGTGTCTCCCTGGTTGGTTGCTGTCTCCCACACTGTATCTTCCTGGGTTGTTGCTGTCTCCCACACTATATCTCCCTGGGTGGTTGCTGTCTGCCACACTGTATCTCCCTGGGTGGTTGCTGTCTGCCACCCTGTATTTCCCTGGTTGGTTGCTGTCTCCCACACTGTATCTTCCTGGGTGGTTGCTGTCTCCCACACTATATCTCCCTGGGTGGTTGCTGTCTGCCACACTGTATTTTCCTGGGTGGTTGCTGTCTCCCACACTGTATCTTCCTGGGTGGTTGCTGTCTCCCACACTATATCTCCCTGGGTGGTTGCTGTCTGCCACACTGTATCTCCCTGGGTGGTTGCTGTCTCCCACACTGTATCTTCCTGGGTGGTTGCTGTCTCCCACACTGTATCTTCCTGGGTGGTTGCTGTCTCCCACACTGTATCTTCCTGGGTGGTTGCTGTCTGCCACACTGTATCTTCCTGGGTGGTTGCTGTCTCCCGCACTGTATCTTCCTGGGTGGTTGCTGTCTCCCACACTGTATCTCCCTGGGTGGTTGCTGTCTGCCACACTGTATCTCCCTGGGTGGTTGCTGTCTGCCACACTGTATCTCCCTGGGTGGTTGCTGTCTCCCACACTGTATCTTCCTGGGTGGTTGCTGTCTCCCACACTGTATCTCCCTGGGTGGTTGCTGTCTCCCACACTGTATCTTCCTGGGTGGTTGCTGTCTGCCACACTGTATCTCCCTGGGTGGTTGCTGTCTCCCACACTGTATCTCCCTGGGTGGTTGCTCTCTCCCACACTGTATCTTCCTGGGTGGTTGCTGTCTCCCACACTGTATCTTCCTGGGTAGTTGCTGTCTGGCACACTGTATCTTCCTGGGTGGTTGCTGTCTCCCGCACTGTATCTTCCTGGGTGGTTGCTGTCTCCCACACTGTATCTCCCTGGGTGGTTGCTGTCTCCCACACTGTATCTCCCTGGGTGGTTGCTGTCTCCCACACTGTATCTTCCTGGGTAGTTGCTGTCTCCCGCACTGTATCTTCCTGGTTGGTTGCTGTCTGCCACACTGTATCTTCCTGGGTGGTTGCTGTCTCCCACACTGTATCTCCCTGGGTGGTTGCTGTCTGCCACACTGCTGCTGTTGTTCATATATCTGACTTTCTCAGTGACCTAGAATTAATTAATTCTAATTCTTAGTTTCAGATGAATGTACATTTCATGCATATATGAATATTTCTTGTTGGAAACAAGGTTGACTGTGCTGCTTCACGCGTCACAATAAATATAGTTATTTTAAGAGAGTGACACTAAGGTGAGTGTCTCTGAGTGTATTTACACTGTCCAGTAACTCAAGCTGCCTCGAGTTCATATCTGAGTGCAGTTCTTGACAGAACCAGTGAGGCGTCCACTCACTTAAGTCTACGCGAATGTAAGGTTATTTTAAAGCCTTGTCCTTGCTATGGTACACTTCCCCCCACCCCCAGGATGCCACCCACAGTAGTCCACTAACATCCACACACCTCTTTACTTTTGGTTCATCATTTTATGGAAATATATTATTTATAGCAAGAAAAACAGCATCATCAAAAATATCAATAACAGCAACAGCAACAGCACCCACAACGCTATTTATAATTACTGGGATTTGTCATAACACTTCTATCTTCTGTAGTTAGCTGTATGCAGTTCATGGGTATTTAAGTTTTAATTAAAATTTATGCTAGTATTTTGTCTGCATTAATTCCATGATTAGCTTTTAGCTCTTCCATACGCTATTCTTTCCTATTTTGTGTTGTTATAAGGCAAAGACTCCAATTTACTGAATACGTCTGGTAAACTAGTATAAATATGTTGGATTCCTTATTATGTTGACAATCCTGGTAGTGAGGGACAAGCTGCAGAAAAGGCATTCATTAAAAATGACAAACCCTATGGGGGATTTTACCCAGCTAAGTCTATTTAAAGACATAAAATGAAATATACTTAGCTTGCAGCTGCAACCAAGTATGCCCCTTCGACGTGAATCGTGGTATTCTCACAATGGAGCTGTAGATTGTCGAATATTATTATAAATTTACCCCAAAGGAGCGTATATTTCAGCATTTCACACTTGACACGTAATACTGAGTGGAGATGCATTCACTTGTTTGGGCTCAATGGCCCATTTATACCGAGGTCTATTGGTAAATCTAGGCACGGCTCACCCCCAACTATCGGCTGCAGCCACCCTAATTAGGAGTGGGAATCTCTAGACTTACCTGGGTATTTGTAGTTTACCCATAATTTCCCCTGGCTTGTGGTAGGGAAAATATGACCCCAGTATAGGTGTCTTGATTGAAGCTGGAGTATCTTGGGGAATGTTGCACTGTTCTCCACTACTGGGAATATTCTGCAAATACTCGCACTGTTACACTACACTGTTCAGTGTCATAGTTTCGTGTTAATTTCACAACAGGAAGACCGGATACACTTCCCTGCGTAATAAGTTCTACTGCGAATTTCTGAGACTGTCAAAATGAACAATAGTCAAGAACGCAATAGTCACTCTCTTTGTCCATTTCCGGTAAGGAAGGGGGGAGGGGGCTATACCCGCGTGACACATGTTTCTCGTCTGTTTCTTGAATCCAATCTGAGCTCTCCTGTGCACTCCGCCCTCGCTCTCCCCCTTCTTACAAAGGATTTGCTGAATTCAGGTTTATTTCTCTTCCTTGCTAAACACTGCAACAGTATTCAGTACAAGATAGCAGATTTCTTTTTATCTGTCTATAGACTACAATTCCTCATAGTCTCAAATTATAAATAAAGTGGGTGCAGGGTTTTCCTTAATTTTCCTTCTAAGGTGAAGAGAGTAATTACTCTCGTTTAACCCACACTGTAGTTGCAACGCTGATCTCTAGCAATGAGAGTGGCATGACTTATGACGCTGGTATCAACATGTGATTCAAATTAACCTGTGTACCAGGAAGCAAGAGAGGCTAACAGCCCCTCTTCTGGGAGGGCTGCATCCCTTAAGTCCCTCAGGGGGATGAAGGAGGCTGAAAGATACCCACTTTCCGGAGAATTTTCTCCAGAAACCCAATGGATTTGCTCAGTTCTCTTTACATGACTGAAAAAGTATTTACTAATGGGTGTTCAGATTACTGACTTCCCTTTTAGGCTTGCAAGATGTGCTCAGGTAATTCAGTGGAAGTGCCCTTGGTACTATGCTGACCCTAAGGTCCATCTACTTATAAGATGGTTGCAGCTTCTGTGACCCCCACTTATGCTGTGTCTGATCATATATATGACGAAATACAAGACTCTGTCATTTAGCATCTCATTTACTTAGAATCTTAGATGAAGAACATCATAAATCTGAGTAGTGACCTTTGTGATACCGGACACATCACGCCACACCATCATGACCATATTCTTCTCTTAATTTTTGCTACGCTTGTGTGGGAGGAATATGGTCACCATATTGCACTTTGAAAACTTCACAGCTGTTGTTGACTGCGTTGCTGATATGTTCTACAACTGTTATAAACACGCGCGCGCGCACACGCATGTATGCATACACGCACGCACGCCTACACACACACACACACACACACACACACACACACACACACACACACACACACACACACACACACACACACTTTTCCTCGTGCATTTCAGATACAAATTAAGCTTCTCACACTGGTCGACACTGATGTGCTACTACTGCTGGTGGCTTCACTTCAAGAGGACGTTTCATGGTGTATTTGTTCTCAATGAGCCAACGAGAATATTTATAGGTGAATTCCTTCCTACTCGAAGAACATAAATTAGGGTTCTGATATATATTTTTATAGGAGAGAAAGAGAGAGAGAGAGAGAGAGAGAGAGAGAGAGAGAGAGAGAGAGAGAGAGAGAGAGAGAGAGAGAGAAAGGGGGAACGAAACAGAGTTCAATGTGATATCTGAACATCCTCTGGTCTTTGATATGAAAGGGAATAAATTGCAAGTTCATGTTGCTCTTTGATTCTTCTTTCCTCTTAGTTTATCAACCTTAGTTCTTTTATCACCTCCTCGTAGTTCAGTCCTCTCAGCTCTAGCAACATTCTGTAAATCTCTGTTATTGTCTCCCAGTCATAGCCATCTTGTCCAAAAAACTTTGGTTATGTTACGATATAGTGTCAACCCTAATTTCTTTACCTGACACGAAGCAGTTCCTTCACTGACACAGCCTATTCCTCCACCTGACACGAAGCTATCACCCTATTCCTTTATCTGACGCCAACCCTACTACCCAATTCTTTCTTCACCAAATACCCGCACTTAGAAGAGCCTTATACCGATATCACTAAGCCCTATACCTTCGCCTGACACCAATTTTACCTTACACCAAAACTAGCACTTTATGCAGTAACCTGACACCAGGACTACAACTTCATATTTTCACCTAGGTTCTCCAGTCCTTCAAGACGAGTCTGTGTATTATCAATTTCATTGGGTGGGGGAGAGCGAAACCCTTACGGGTCATTTAGCGAGAGGGAATGGGAGGTAATTAAGTTTTTTCCAAGAAAATGGATAGTAACTTTAATTTCTTGGATGAAGAGCTCCTCACCGTCGTGCAGACGTCTCTTTTAAGGATAGTGGTGCTTGTAGTTAAATTTCTAACAACAGGTGATAATGCAGACCTTTGCCGCCAACGATATATTTGTTGATTCCTTGAAACTGGTGAAGGACTCCTCTCCTCTAGGATCAAACCCGATGATCTCACATTCCCAGGAATTTTCTTACCCCTGCGGGTTTAGCATGTCGCAGTGATCCTAATAATGATTCAGGTATCTATTGCAGCTCTCACAAGCTGTTTTTTTTCCATTTGCAGTTTTAGTTGTAAAAAATTCGGCTATGTAGAAGCTGTGACGGTTCATGTCAGTGTTCTGGATTATTCCAGAACAGCCACATCTAAACTGGTGACTTATAGCAGGGAAAATCAATTATTTTCCGACATTTCAACCACAGTGGGTAAAACGTCATAAAACTGAGGATCTTCTAACTTCAAGTGTTTCTACAAGCACCAGCACAATATTTTATTCCGCTTCTCCATGTCCTTTCATTTTTATCATTCCTGCTTTACAAAATCGTCATTTATGCCTCACGAAATCGACATTCCTGTCTATCATAATCCCCATTTCTTGCTAACATAATCATTCATGTCATTCATAATTCTGATTCCTTCCTCACATAATCATTCCTGCCTATCATAACTCTCATTCTTCCTGACATAATCATTCCTGCCTAGCATAATTCTCAGTTCTTTCTCACATTTTCGTCACTTTAAGGGTAAAGAACATGTCTGTGCAAACACGAAAGACAGTTGAATAGAAAAGGTTTGTGTCCTGAGAACCATGTTCACTAATGGTACTAAGAGTTCGTGGTTCACACAGTATATAGACAACAGATGAGTCAGGAAAAAACAATCAGGTGAGATTTAATCTTGAAGCAATCACTGATCAACTGATTAGTGTATTGCGATGTGGGCGTGGTGAGGCGTAGTTAGTTATCATGTGGGCGAGTTTTTTTTTTTTTTTTTTTTTTTTTTTAACACACTGGCCGATTCCCACCAAGGCAGGGTGGCCCAAAAAAGAAAAAAATTCACTATCATTCACTGCCAGAAGGGTGCTTTACACAACAGTTTTTAAACTGCAACATTAACACCCCTCCTTCAGAGTGCATGCACTGTACTTCCCATCTCCAGGACTCAAGTCCGGCCTGCCGGTTTCCCTGAATCCCTTCATAAATGTTACTTTGCTCACACTCCAACAGCACGTCAAGTATTAAAAACCATTTGTCTCCATTTACTTTTATCAAACACGCTCACGCATGCCCGCTGGAAGTCCAAGCCCCTCGCACACAAAACCTTCTTTATCCCCTCCCTCTATCCTTTCCTAGGCCGACCCCTACCCCGCCTTCCTTCCACTACAGACTGATACACTCTTGAAGTCATTCTGTTTCGCTCCATTCTCTCTACATGTCTGAACCACCTCAACAACCCTTCCTCAGCCCTCTGGACAACAGTTTTGGTAATCCCGCACCTCCTCCTAACTTCCAAACTACGAATTCTCTGCATTATATTCACACCACACATTGCCCTCAGACATGACATCTCCACTGCCTCCAGCCTTCTCCTCGCTGCAACATTCATCACCCACGCTTCACACCCATATAAGAGCGTTGGTAAAACTATAACTAGCCAGCTATCTTTTCAAGAATACTGTAAACAGCTACGAGTCTTCCAGGCATCGGCACGTTGTTCTCCTCTTCCCTGCTACACGAATGTGTGTGTGTTCACGATGTCTGGTGTAAAAGTTCCTCCCAGTGTCTCCCACATATATTTTATTATAATACTCACATGGAATGATTCAGAAACCAGTCCCATAGACCGGTGGGGAGTTAGAAGGACGTTTCTTAGTGAAATTTATTTGACAGAAGTTGTAGCTATAGCAGTCACACATATGTTACAAGAGAATGTTTTTTACATTGATAAAGTAGGACAGGAAGTGAAGTTTTCTGAAATCTTTGATTACGTATGTATATTCCTCCCCTAGAAAGTCTAGACTGAAAATGTGAAGGGTTCTTAAAAAGAAATGAATAACCACTCCTCGCTTTGTGTGGGTGTCATTGTGAGAACAGAAGTGTGTAAGATCATCCTTGTTGGTAGGGTTTTTGGTACTCCTTGCAGGAGAGAGTTTCTTTGTCCTCTTTTGCAGGACACCGGACAAAGAAACACTTTCCCTTAAGGTTTACAGAAAACTCACCTCATTATGACACCTGCACCAGGTGTGGAGTGGTTCCTGCCCAGACTTTCTCGGAGAGGAATCCACTTATATCGCTCAAGCTTCACTTCCGGCTTCACTTCCTGTCCAGGATTGCAGACACAAGGCTTAAAGAATATGCACCACTCTCAACATAAGGACCCCATAGAAATTTCTATATTCTTTTGCGAGGCAACGTAGCCGTCAATACTATCCTGGTTACTACTAGTAGCAATATAATAAATGATGTAATATAGCCACTACTTGAGGTAAAGAACTTACTAAGACAATGATCTTTTTGTGAGTAACATATACACCATCCAGTGGTAAAATATGTGATAAAGCTGAGAGGAATTTATCTCCCACACTTTTGAACACAAATGCACATGTAGTAAGGATATCATAAGTGTTATCCACAGAGACAATGAGGGCAATCTTATAGATTGGAAGAAATGCCCAACTGGTTTTTTGTGAATCCCAGCAAGTATAGCACTTCCTTGATCCTAGCTCATATGATACCTGACCACTCCTTGACACCCCACAACGCAAAGCAGCAGTCATGTGACTTCGCCTCCAAAAGGATTAACCTGACCTGTCTTCTGACTTAATCTGACCTGGCTTGACTGTTTTCTCCTGACGTCTCCCCTTATTTCTAATATATATATTTGGCGTTTCATGTACTCTTTGTATTATTAATACATCAAGGTCACAGGACAAAACAATTTCCTGTTAAAATACCTTCAGTGTTCACTTACATGTCCTTTCCCTAATTTATCATAGTTTATTTACAAATTCGTCATTCCTGACTCACCTAATAGTCACTACTGACTCACTTACGTAAGGTATTACTGCTTCACGTGTCATTACTGCCTCACATTCGTGACGCTGTTACCTTCATGAAATTAAGATTAAGATGAAGATGTTTATTTTGACATGACACATGGTTGTACAGAGGAATATAATAGTTGGGTGTACATGCCAAAAGTCCCTTTATATGCAGAGCATTTCGGGCAAACTTAAAGATTAACTTAAGATTAGGAAGGCAATAATAGTTCATATGGTCATTAGATGAGTTACAGTGAGTACACGAGAAGTGAATATTCTATCAGGTAATGCTACATGGCTTTGATAAGTCTAGTAGGGAATTATTACACTATTGAATTAGTTTATAAAGATTACAGTATTATAATGAAACAAGTTAAAGCAATTTAGAATATGATGAATTACAGTTTAGTACTATTTAAAATAATGAAATTTGGTATTACAATGGAACAATTTAAAAACAATTTACATTATGTATCACAATTTAGTACTGTTTAAAACAATGAAATTTAGACATCCTAATTTTGATGTGGTGAGTAAGTGGTTGAACATTCATCAGCACACTACGAGTAGCTCTTGAGTAACTAGTAGTGATTAGGTGCGGTTTGTCTGGTTAATTTTGGGTGATGAGGTGGCTTCTTAGCAGAGCCTTAAACTGATTTGCAGACAGTGGTCCTTTAGTGTGTTCTGGCAATGAACTCCAGATCTTTGGACCTTTTACGTGCATAGCATTTTTGCATAGGGAGAGATGGACACGAGGGATATCGAAGAGTGATTTGTCTCGTATTATGGTTGTGTGTTCTGTTATAGTTATTAAGGAGGAGTTTGAGAGGGTTTACATTTGAGTATAGTGTTCTGCGTATGTAGTAGGCACAATAATAAGTGTGGATGTTTTGTATATTAAGTAAGTTAAGACTCTTGAAGAGAGGTGGAATGTACTGTCTAATGCAGGCGTTAGTAATCAATCGCACTGCAGCTTTTTGTTGAGTTATTAAAGGCTTAAAGTGATTTGCTGTGGTTGATTCCCATGCACAAATACCATAGGTGAGGTAAGGGTAAATGAGAGAGTAGTACAAAGCTAGAAGAGCTGATTGGGATACATAGTACCGTATCATTGAAAGGATGCCTACTGTTTTGGAGACTTTCTTGGAAATTTGCTGTATGTGTGTCTGAAAATTGAGGCTGCAGTCAAGGTTGAGACCTAAAAATTTGCCCTCTGTCTGTCTAGAAATAGGTGAACCATCTATCAATATGGTTAGCTGTATATTTGAAGCTCTGTTTCCAGAAAGCATGAGGTAGGTTTTGTCTATATTTAGAGTAAGTTTGTTGGTAATTATCCAAGTAGATATTAGCAGTTCAGCATTTACTGTATCTGTGCGTATGGTTGGGTTTGGGTGAGAGAAGACATAAGTTGTGTCATCTGCAAATAAAATGGGTTTAAGGAGATTAGATGGGTTTGGTAGGTCACTGATGTAAATGAGAAAGAGAAGTGGGCCAAGGACACTCCCCTGTGGGACTCCAACAAGAACAGGTTGTGTAGTGGAGCTGGCTCCATTTGTGTATTCATACTGGGTTCTATTGTTAAGTTAGATTTTAGTAATCGAGTCTCCTCTGACCCCGTAATGTTCGAGTTTTTGGTGCAAAAGGTCATGGTCAACAATATCAAAAGCTTTTCGTAAGTCTATGAAAAGTCCCAGGAAAAATTCATTTTTCTCGAGTGCAGAATATGTAAGTTCAAGCATAGGTATAACAGTATCGTTAGTACTTTTTTTTCGGTCTGAACCCAAACTGACAAGGGTTGAGTATGTTGTGGGATACAAAGTAGGAGTAGATTTGTTTGTGAATTAATTTTTCGAAGATTTTAGATAGTAGGGGCAGGTCTGATATCGGCCTAAAGTTCAGTTCAGTTGGATCACCTCCTTTAAGGATCTGGGTGACTCTTGCTGTCTTGAGTATGGATGGGAAGCTGGAAGATTCGATGGATTTGTTAAAGAGAGTTGCAGTAATGGGTGACAACACATGAGAAACATTTTTATGCATGAGTGGTGGTAAGTTATTTATGTTTCCTGCCTTGTTTTTAGTGTTTTGATGATAACCGAGATTTCGATAGGGTTTGTTGGGGCTAAAAATAGAGTATTTGGGTAGTTGTTAGTGAGGTAGTCTCTTGGTTGAATGTTTGAGCTTGGGATTTTACTTGCTAGTTTTGTTCCTACGGTAGAGAAAAAGACATTAAGTTTGTTAGCAGTATCGGTTATCTGGTTTAGTTAAGTTAATCGTTCTGTTTTGTGACAGCTTTATAGATCATTGAATTTCTGATAAGGTTTTCCGGGTCTTTTTCATATCACCTTTTATGTCATGAAATCTGTTTTCATAATACAGTTTTTTGGACCTCCTTATTAGATTCATTAGTACTGACGAGTAACGTCCTGTAAGATCCTTTATTATTAGACCCATTCTGTACTGTTTTTCGTATAGATGTTTTTTATCAATAGATTTGAGGATGCTGTTTGTAAGCCAGGCGCTGTTTAGTCTCTTTGCTGTGATCTGCTTGGCTTTTATTGGGAAATGCATGTTATAAAGGTTTTGGGTTTTTTTGTAAAAAAATATTAACACATTCATCAATATCGAAGTTGTCTGCTAGCTCGTTTTGCCAGTCAATGTCACTTAATATGTTATTAACAGATGACTCGTCATGTAGTCTGAAGGTGATCTTAGTTGTGTCCAGAGGTAATTTACACAAGTTGATTATGAGAAAAATGGGATAGTGGTCAGTGGTGTTATCTGTGATTATGCATGCTTTTAACGGGGATATAGTGCTTGTCCAGATATGGTCTAGTAATGAGGCATTTGTTTCGTTGATTCTTGTAGGTTTTGTTATTGATGGTAGAAGTAATCAGCTATTCATAGTGTTTGTGAATTCAGTCACTTGTGGGTCATGGTCCTGGATGAAATTTATGTTGAAGTCCCCTGTAAGTATTATGTGGTGTTTGTTCACTTCTGCGCTAGTGAGGAACTCTTTAAATTACTCCAAATGTTAGAGGTTTTGTAAGGTCTTTGGATTTAAATTTAGCAAATGTATATTCACCATGTTCATCCCTTGTGCAAGTAGAATTTATACACTCCAGTTCATCAGAATAGTATATAGCTGTTCCACCTAACTGATCTGGCCTACAGTTGTGTATGGCTGTGTAGCCTGGCATGGAATAGATGTTTGTAACATCATGTTTTAGCCATGTTTCAGTGAGAGTAATGATAGACATACTGACAGAGAATTCAGTAGTGCCTGGAGGTCATCATAGTGCTTGTTTAGTGATCTGACATAATAATTGAATACAGTTATGATATTATTGGCACTGAGTAGTGTCTTAGCCTGACTAGCAGTGTAATAAAAGCAATTGTTGTTAGGATCGTGTGTGTCATTTAATAAAAGGTTAATGTCAGGATCGATGGTTGCAATCATATGACTAATGCAAGTTCAACAATGTATAAATATAAAGATACTAATAACTGTTAATATAATGCCTATGACAAGTATTAAATCAAAATTGCACAACTGTTAGGAATTAATATTGCACTGGAGGTAATATGAGAGCTTATACAAGGCAGTATAAAGTATAGGCGGCAAAAGAACTGTTCTACAGATTACATAGATACTAAACAAGTAATAATAATACATAAAATATAAAGTGAAAAGATGGTAAAAATGGTCTTAGATAAAAATTTAAATTGTAAGATTTGACTTAAAGCACAAAATTTCGGCAAGTAATAACACCTTAAACAAACTGTATGATTAGTAATAAAATATAATGAAATATTAAGACTAGGTATAACAATAGCATCTAACAGTTTTTGCCCTAATGTTAGACAGTAAAAAAAAAGGGGGGGGTTTCAAAACAGTAGTACTATGGATTTTATTACACTATTATAGACTGCACACACTAGAGTAAAAAAAATATAGGAGTTAACTAATGGAGGACTGCAAAAGTTAGTTACAAATATATAAAAAAATAGAAATGTATCTCTTTTTAAGGAAACAAGATGTTGATTTTGAGGTGTTTAACAAGAATATAAAATATGAGGTAGTGATTGAACAGCTCAGAATCACTGCTGTCAGAGTGACAACATGGAAATGAGAATTAGGTTTTAGTTGTCAAAATTGTTGAAACAGATTGTGATTGTTTCAGTGTATAATGGTGACTTTCACCTAAATGAATACAATAATAATAACAGTAATAATAATAATATTATTATTATTATTATTCACAGTATTTTCCACTACAACGCTGGAAAATAATTAAGATTATCAATAATTCATAAAACTCGTCGCACTGTTTGTCAAGTTAAATATGATTCAAAATAAATTACATTAATAATTAATATTTAGGATGTTGTGTGTGTGTTAGTGTGTGTGTGTGCACGTATATAATCTATCAAGTACGAGTATATAGTGCACTTTGTAGTGTATATAGTGTATTCTATAGTGTACCATGTATACATTGTACAAAGTATGCAGTATCATGTACACAGTGTACAATGAAAACAGTGTTCCATGTAAGCAATGTTTCATGTATACACTGTACTATCTGTATATTGTACAATATATACAGTATATCACATACGAAGCATCATGTTTACAGTGTACCATGTATAAAATGCACTACGTATAGTGTACCATGCATAGTGTTCCCTATATATAATGTACCATGAACACAGCATATCGTGAATATAGTTTACCATGTATACAGTGTACCAAGTGGCAGCTTCCGTGATTACAGTGTCTCATGTATATTGTACCATATATACAGTGTACTGTGTATAGTTTACCTTGAACATCAAAATGGTATACAATACCGACAGGTTTATCTTGTACATAGTGTATCATGTATATAGTATACAGTGTAGTATATAAATTATGTACCGTGTGTACAGTGTACCATGTGTTCAGTGTAGCATGCATACTGTGTACTATGTATATAGTGTTTTGGAACTCACCGAGAAGAGTGCTGTTTAAGCGGAACATTCTGGGCTTATAAAGCGACAATCACTACTACTGAACGAGCAGTATAATTTCACTGATATAATAAATCCCCATAATTTAGTCTGAGCATCATCAAAGTAAATAAATTCTGAAAATAAATTTAAGTAGGATTACCTTAATTGTATTTTAGTAGGTTAGGTAAGGGTATCAGGTTAGCTTTTTAGATAAAAATTTATATTCCATGTTAATTGGCAAAAAATCTAACAATAAGATTTTTTTTAAATTAAAAGATTTTTTTTATAGTATCACGGTTTAGCAAATTTTGCTTGAAAAAACTATGTACATGAAGATGCGCACGTACACGATGTGTCCCACATAAGGGAATGTGTGTTTGGGGAGGAAGTAAAGATCTTTTACTGTTCCTTAGCCATAATTTTCCGACTTATGTGTCCAAGGTTGAGATTATTGACACAGATGTTGTGGTTCTTGTGGAGTCCAATAAAGCCTGGACATGGTGCGTTTTCTATCCATATGTTGATATTTGATTCATCTTTTTCATAGACGATTTACAAGTCGCTGTTTAAATGTTTTTATTTAAACTGGTTCTTATACCTGGTCAAGATGTTAGTTGTGGAGGTTCTTTGAACTATTACCTCGGTTTTGGATGGAGACTGGTTCTTGACAGCTCTGAAAACTAGAGCAGGTCTTAGAGGTGGACACGGATGATGGATACCACCTTTCCCCTCTACTTTTTTTTTTTGTCCTGGGACGGAAGAAGTTGCTTTCATTTTCCTTGTCTCTGTGAAGGTATATTTTGCTGTAACTGTGATCGCTGGTGATAGGGCAGTGTACCTTGTCTGCTAGAGCTGCTGCTGAAAAAATGGAGAGAAATAGAGTGGGCACCTGACCTAAGTCAATTTAGATGCTGAAACTAAAGCTGTAAAGCTCATCTTCTTTAGGGATAAGAAAGGTTTAGCTTTATAGCAGAGGAAATCTTGTAAAGTAAAAGGACACAAGTGCAACTAATGTGACATTTATTGTGGCAACGTTTCGCTCTCCAGGAGCTTTATCAAGCCATTACAAACAATACATGGACACAGAGGGTATATAAAGGCTCAGAGTGAGGTGAATACTAGTGAGGTACCATTCCGATGTTCACTAGTGGTAGTAGTAGTAGTAGTAGTGGTAGTGACAAAAGCAATTAATTCGTACATGAGTAAAAGGATATAAAAGCTATTACTTGGGTAACATAAAAATAGGTTGGACAAATATAAACTGGAATGAGGCAGGTTGTTTCAGTGTTCACTCTCTGTGCTTTGTGTAGTATAACAGGAGAGACTATGTGATGGCAGGGTTTACTGTTTTCAGGAGGATTCTTGCTAAGACTTCGGAGATGGTGAAGCTGCCGTTGTTTTGTTTAATTGTATTCGAAACAGCGATCAGTGCTGATTCAAGGCACTTGCGTGTGCGGAAATTAGTTTCTTTTATCACTAATTGGGCGTCTCTGAATTTCATAAGATGATTGGTGGAATTTCGGTGTTGTACACAGGCGTTGTTTAAGTTGTCGTTCCTACATGCGTATATGTGTTCATTGAGGCGGGTGTCGAGGTTTCTTGCTGTTTCACCTACGTAGATCTTGTCACAGCCTCCACAGGGTATAGTGTAAACTCCTGCATTGACTGGTTCGTGGTGCTTGGGTTTTGTCCTGGTTAGATCCTTTATTGAAGTGGTAGAAGCGATGGCGACTCTGGTGTTAGCTTGTGAAAGTACTTTTGAGACGTTTAGTGCAACCTGGCTGTTGGGAAGAATTATAACTTTGTTGGGAGCGGTGTTGATGCGTGGAGAATTGATGATCTGAAGAGCTCTTTTCTTGCAGTCTTTGATGAAAAAAGAAGGAAATTGTAACTCAGTGAATGTTTGGTGAATGTAAGTACATTCCTCGTCAAGAAACTCAGGGGCTCTGGTGGCCTGGTGGTTAACGCTCTCGCTTCACACGGTGAGGGCCTGGGTTCGATTCCCAGCCAGAGTAGAAACATTGGACGTGTTTCTTTCCACCTGTTGTCTATGTTCCCCATCAGTAAAATGGGTACCTGGGTGTTAGTCGACTGGTGTGGGTCGCATCCTGGGACACTGACCTAAGGAGGCCTGGTCACAGACCGGGCCGCGGGGGCGTTGACCCCCGGAACTCTCTCCAGATAAACTCCAGATAAACTACAAATTCGGTATGCTCTTAGGAAAAACCCGATGATGATGCCTCTTTTGGTCTTGGTATCTTGACTGGAATAGAAGTGTGTGAGATCATTTTTATTGGTGGGTTTCCGATAAACTTGAAATCTTAGGTTGTTGTCTACTTTGTGAATGAGGACGTCGAGGAAAGGTAGCTTGTCATTGGACTCTTCTTCTAGTGTAAACTGAATCGCCAACATCATCCCTTCAAGCGTCACTTGGTTACGTTACGTGGACGATGTCCTCGTAATAACTCCAAAACGTTTTGATGTACGGGATCTTCAGGCAAGGCTCAACGCAGTTGAACCAGCGATTCAGTTTACACTAGAAGAAGAGTCCAATGACAAGCTACCTTTCCTCGACGTCCTCATTCACAAAGTAGACAACAACCTAAGATTTCAAGTTTATCGGAAACCCACCAATAAAAATGATCTCACACACTTCTATTCCAGTCAAGATACCAAGACCAAAAGAGGCATCATCATCGGGTTTTTCCTAAGAGCATACCGAATTTGTAGTCCTGAGTTTCTTGACGAGGAATGTACTTACATTCACCAAACATTCACTGAGTTACAATTTCCTTCTTTTTTCATCAAAGACTGCAAGAAAAGAGCTCTTCAGATCATCAATTCTCCACGCATCAACACCGCTCCCAACAAAGTTATAATTCTTCCCAACAGCCAGGTTGCACTAAACGTCTCAAAAGTACTTTCACAAGCTAACACCAGAGTCGCCATCGCTTCTACCACTTCAATAAAGGATCTAACCAGGACAAAACCCAAGCACCACGAACCAGTCAATGCAGGAGTTTACACTATACCCTGTGGAGGCTGTGACAAGATCTACGTAGGTGAAACAGCAAGAAACCTCGACACCCGCCTCAATGAACACATATACGCATGTAGGAACGACAACTTAAACAACGCCTGTGTACAACACCGAAATTCCACCAATCATCTTATGAAATTCAGAGACGCCCAATTAGTGATAAAAGAAACTAATTTCCGCACACGCAAGTGCCTTGAATCAGCACTGATCGCTGTTTCGAATACAATTAAACAAAACAACGGCAGCTTCACCATCTCCGAAGTCTTAGCAAGAATCCTCCTGAAAACAGTAAACCCTGCCATCACATAGTCTCTCCTGTTATACTACACAAAGCACAGTTTATATTTGTCCAACCTATTTTTATGTTACCCAAGTAATAGCTTTTATATCCTTTTACTCATGTACGTATTAATTGCTTTTGTCACTACCACTACTACTTCTACTACTACTACCACTAGTGAACATCGGAATGGTACCTCACTAGTATTCACCTCACTCTGAGCCTTTATATACCCTCTGTGTCCATGTATTGTTTGTAATGGCTTGATAAAGCTCCTGGAGAGCGAAACGTTGCCACAATAAATGTCACATTAGTTGCACTTGTGTCCTTTTACTTTACATATTGTCGGTAATTCTACCAACTTTATTACAGAGGAAATCTTGTTGAGCAGTCTGCTGGAGCTGAGATATACATTACTCTTCTAATCTACTGTTTATTTCCTCCATGTGGGTTAGTTTTGTGCCACTGACCAGCGTCTATTACATTTCTTTAATCGAAAGGATACCCAAGAGGAAACAATCTCTCCACTACCTCTTCAACTCTGGAAGGAATCAGGTGTTCAGGAAAATCTATCCGCACATTATATTGTATCTACTGACAATAATTACAAACATTTCACCTCTTTCCGAGGTGAAGTATGTAAATCAGACTGTGCACACACAAACAGCACTCAGGACTGTTGTGGCTGCTACACTGCAACCTTATTGTAAATATAAAAGATTTTTTAATAATATTTATAATTTTTTATCACTGGCATATTCTTCATGCTGGTGAGGTGATTTTGACCCAAAGAGCTGCTACTTCCCTCCTCTTCCTCGGAGCAACCCTGATTACCTGGAATCTCCCTGACTCTGTATTGTACTTATTTATTTACTGCTTTCCCAATAATAATAATAATAATAATAATAATAATAATAATAATAATAATAATAATAATGTGAATAACTAAATTGTAATGAACATTTGTCAATTCTCAAAAATATCCCACATGGAGACAGAAATACAGGAGGTTGATTGAGATGTATAATCTCGATCCCCTTCTGGGAGCCTCATACAGATGAAGCAACCTGTGTTTGTGTCTACATGTGGGTTAGTACTGAGCACAAGAACATGTGGGTAATACAGTATAATGCTGGCTGTAATGCTTTCATCTGGATTCTGAGGTACTAAAAAATATGCTCAGGTATCTTGATTTCGGAGAAGAATCTGTGTTTAACTACTAGCATAAGGTTTAAACAAGAAAAAGTCAGATTTTCTGACAGGATTTCGTCCGTGAATTCAAAGCTTTTTTTCCGAATAAAATATAATCTGTGTCTTGTGATTAACATCTTATTGGGTAAGTAAAAAAAAAAAAAGTTTTTCCCGGTATTCTTAGAATGCGTTTAAACTTAATTTTTTTGCTGAGGAAATAGTGATAACAGTTAAAACTTGAAAATATATATTAAAATAAAGAAATGGGATGCCTCTCGCTCTGTCAAGAGTGTGATTATTTTTTATGATACTGTGGTGAATAGGTGTGTTGAGGCCAGTAAACCATGTAAGGTCAGCAACAGTTAGAGTGTTCAATGAGAAAGCAGTGAGAAAGTCACTAGGCTGCAGAAACAAACCTTTATTGTCATAATGCTGGGAGAATTACCGACAGAATTTTAGGTAAAAGGACACATGTGCAACTAATGCGATATTTTTATTGTGGCAACGTTTCGCACTCCAGGCTTGACAAAGCTTCTGGAGAGCGAAATGTCGCATATATATCATTCTACCTAAGAAAAATCTTTATTACAACGTTTCGCCCAGGACTGGACTTTATTAAATATAGAAACCCACTGATACACTGCTTTAGTGAGTATCCTAAGGTCAGGCTGGTGGGGGAGGGGGGGAGTGAAAAGTGATGTCAGAGAGTGTATCTCTGTTTTTCAATATTTAATGGAGTCGAGTCTTGGACGAATCGTTGTAATAAAAATTTTTCCCTACAACATAAGTGTCTTTGTTAGGTAAGACACATATGCAACAGTTAGACAACTTTATTCCGAAACCTTTCGCCTACACAGTAGGCTTCTTCAGTCGAATACAGAAAGTAGGCAGGAACAGTAGAGATGTGAAGACGATGTAATCAGTCCATCACCCTTGTAGTCGTAGAATTTGAGGTTGTCAGTCCCTCGGCCTGGAGAAGTTCAGTTCCATAGTCAGGAACTATCTGAAGATCAAGCGACAGTACGGAGACTTAAATACTGTCGGAAGGAGAGGTGCAGAGTAGTAGTAGTAGTAGTAGTAGTAGTACTAGTAGTAGTGAGAATGTAACCACTGAGAGGTCATGTCCCTCTCAGATCCAACACTTCTCACTTGAAAAGCTTGTCCAAGGTGTTTTCTGTACCAAGATGCCATGTGTTGCAGTGTCTGACAAGATGAACACATATACAATACCGACAGGTTGTTAGGTAAGACAGTTAGACAACTTTATTCCGAAACGTTTCGCCTACACAGTAGGCTTCTTCAGTCGAATACAGAAAGTAGGCAGGAACAGTAGAGATGTGAAGACGATGTAATCAGTCCATCACCCTTGTAGTCGTAGAATTTGAGGGACTGACAACCTCAAATTCTACGACTACAAGGGTGATGGACTGATTACATCGTCTTCACATCTCTACTGTTCCTGCCTACTTTCTGTATTCGACTGAAGAAGCCTACTGTGTAGGCGAAACGTTTCGGAATAAAGTTGTCTAACTGTTGCATATGTGTCTTACCTAACAACCTGTCGGTATTGTATACCATTTTGATGTTCATAAGTGTCTTTCTAACCAGTCAGAGCGAACTGGTGCCGCAGGAGGTAATTGGCTCAGGCTAATGAAGTTTGCACGTTAGTGGCGCTATTTGCTGGCTGGCTGAGACCAGATATGATTACCATGCCTCTTACCTCTTTACTCAATACCTCTCCTCCTCTAATACTCTTCTCTTCATTTTCCTTCTTTCTCCTTATCCTACTCTTCCACCACTTTCCTTTTCTTCCTCTCTTCTTGTCCTCCCTTCTTACCGTCCTGCTGTTTGCATTCCTCCTCCTCCTCTCTTACCTCCTTTCTCCATACACGTTTTCCTTATCCTCCTTCTCTCCTTACTTTCCTCCGCTTCTTACCAACTTCCTCTCCAGGAGTCCAAAAGTTATTTTAAAGATATGTACATAGGATTGCTGAGAACTGGGATGAACAGCTGACTGGTAATGAACAAGGAATGTGTTCTCTATCTAATGGTTATTTCTTTTCAGTCTTTACACAAGAAGATGTAAATGTTATTCCAGCAATTAACAATTATTCAGTTTTTGAAGAACGCAAATTATTAGTCACGAGGGAGATGGTTATCAAACTGGCCCGGACGTAGGCAGTACTTGCTTTAATTGACATTTAGGCATTTGAACGAAAAATATAATTCTACTCATCATTAGCTTACTCGTTTTGTACAGTTAGAATCTGGAATCCGGAACATACTAGAGAATGGGAGCATTATTTAACCTTACAAAAGTTAAGTTAATCCACCGATCCAAAATATACTCTGACATACTAATTGAATCACTAAAATTGTTGGATGTACTAATATCTACGCATGTCCTAATATCTTTATGTATCAGAATGCTAACAAAACGGTCAGCTTATGGCTGGATCTAGGTATTTGGGGCTGAAGTTTGTATATCACATTATATATCCAGTAATTAAATAAACCCGTGGTTGTTGCCCTCATATGGGAATTCGTGTATGATAATTTCATAATGGATTCTGTACACTAGTATCTATGTCGTACAATATTAATAATAATAGTATAATAATTTTTAGTTCTACAGGTACATGTACAAGGTATACATCAGTGACATACTACTATATAGAAAGCACCTTGTTATGCATTGTATTTCGGGTATATTAAGTCAATTTTGTCCCAGGATGCGACTCACACCAGTCAACTAACACCCAGGTACTCATTTTACTGATGGGTGAACATGGACACCAGGTGTCTTAAGGAAACACGTCCTAATGTTTTCCAGCCGTACCGGGGATCGACCCCTGGACCACAGTGTGTGAACTGAGTGCGCTATCCATCGAGCTACGAGATACCCTTAATTAATGTTGCACCCTAATGTTGATCAGCTCATGGATAGGTCAGCGTTAGATCACTTGTCTCCTAGCCTAAGTACATATCGCTTGCTGTCCTAGAATTAACTTTTGTCACACCAAATAGTAGCCTCCGTGTGTCCAGCCTCACTGTTAATGCACTTTGATCGCGAATGGTGTAGTTCACCATTATTTCTTACATCCCTTGTCTTACTCATCATATAGCAGTTTGATTGTCGTGTACCTTAGCGTTATTACTTGAAAAATACATGATATTACTGATTGATTTACTATCACCAGTGTACAGTGTACCACGTCCTTACCATTCTAATACATAAATATATTTGGATAAACATATTATTATCCCACGCCAGAATATCTATTGGATCAGTGGACTAATTTAGCTTTTTGTAAGGTTAAATAGTACTCCCATACTCTAGAACATTCTGAATTCTGATTGTATATGACAAGTAAGTTGATAAGTATTACAAGCTTCGTTCAGATATCTAAACTAAGGTGTTGTAAGTGCCAGCTAAACTAAGGTGTTGTAAGTGCCAGTTAACTAAGGTGTTGTAAGTGCCAGTTAACTAAGGTGTTGTAAGTGCCAGCCGAACTAAGGTGTTGTAAGTGCCAGTTAACCAAGGTGTTCTAAGTGCCAGCTGAACTAAGGTGTTTTAAGTGCCAATTAGGTTAGGTGTTCTAAGTGCCAATTAGGTTAGGTGTTTAAGTGCCAGTTGAACTAAGATGTTGTAAGTGCCAGCTGAACTAAGATGTTGTAAGTGCCAGTTAACTAAGGTGTTCTAAGTACCAGCTGAACTAAGGTGTTGTAAGTGCCAGTTGAACTAAGGTGTTGTAAGTGCCAGTTAACTAAGGTGTTGCAAGTGCCAGCTGAACTATAGTTCACGAGATTACTTTCATTGTATCTTTGACTAGTTACAACTTGATACATTGTTTAAAATTTTTATAAAGCTGTGAAGCCTTCTTCCTTATTTCATAGTTTTACTAATGGTGCTCTCTGTCATCTTGTGCCTTACCTCACCCCCGCTTCCTTTCCCTCTCGCGGTAGTAAGGAATGGCGGATACTGGATGGTGGTGACAGCCTGTGCATAAGTGAATCCATGGTTGTGTCCACACTGCCCCTCTTCCTATGAGATTTTACCAATTTACCTACTTTTTGCAACATTGTATAGCTCTTGGCGGGGAACTGGATACACTGCGAAAGGCTTAGAGCTAGTTCCTTTCATCCGCTATTTGTTGGTTCTCTCTCTCTCTCTCTCTCTCTCTCTCTGTATATATGTATATATATATATATATATATATATATATATATATATATATATATATATATATATATATATATATATGTATATATAGGTTTAAAGCGTAATGTGGTTCTCGCTTACCATGAGGGAGGTCAGTACAACATGGGTTCGAATCCTTGTCTAGCGCAGTGTTGTTATTGATCAATACCACTCGTCATTGGTTACAATAATACATACACACACACACACACACACACACACATTATATATATATATATATATATATATATATATATATATATATATATATATATATATATATATATATATATATATATAAACGCATCACCAGACTGAAGCCCACTTGGTCAAGCACGTCAAGAAATTAGAGAAAGTTCAACAGTTTGCAAGACGAGTCACGGAGCTAAGGGGTATGTCCTATAGAAGAGGTTAAGGGAACTCAACCTAATGACACTGGAGGACATTAGGGATAGGGAAGACATGATAACGAAGTATAAAATACCGAGAGGAATTGACATGGTGAACAGGGCCAGGATGCTTCAGACATGGGGTAGTATTACTTGGGAAGGAAGACGGGTAATGGAACCGTAACTACATTGTACTGATTCTTAGACTTAATCCTTCAACTTGTGGCTAAAGTTGTCAGCATGGGTTTGACCCCCTGTGTTGTGTTTACAGCTGTCTCCTGTTTCCTTAATAAAGGTGTGCTTTAGCAGGAAGGTCTTGTCAACCCGATCATCAGCATTTCGCAATGGAAAAGGAAAACAAACTTGAAAGTGAGACTCAGTGTTTCCTATAGAAGATGAAAAATAATTAGCCAACAGATAATGGAAGATTAAGTTACACACTATGCAAATTTCATCTCAAGTAGATAATGGTTATGCACAACTTCCCATCCCTTCTCTTCCCATTAAAAATTAACAGAGTTGGAAGAATCTGCTGTTTTCACGAACTCGTATTACATTATTGTTTCTAACTTTTAACTTTGTAAATTCAAAAATGCGCAAAAAATAAATATTTTAATTGGCTACAATTTCTACGTTAGAAAAAGACACCACATTTTCTAAATACAACGCAAAAACACTATTATGAATTTGCTAGTTATAACAATACTTCGAACTCGCACAGTATCATGGTGGCCTCTCAAAAGGAAGGTCCTCAAGACTCAAGAAACCGTAATGACACGATTGCAAACAAACCATACCACGGGCGGGGCTTGAACCGCGAGTTCAAACCCTCCCGCCACGCTGCCGGGAGATTCTTCTGTAAAAACTTGTATTTGTGGTCACAGTGGTGCCTATGCTAACCTTCCTATGGTGTATCTTGGATGAATCTTATTATAGCTAGCTGACAGAATGGCTAACGCGTCGGTCTGGAGTTTTACGACTCTAACCGCGGGTTCAAACCCGGCCGTGGTATGGTTTGAAGGTCCTTAACATGTACTCTTAAGTCCTTTATCATTATACTCCTCCTCTATCCTTACACACCTTCCGTCTCCTTGCCCATCTATCATTTTACTCTCATCGTCTCTCCTAACACTCCTTATTTTTTCTCATTACCTCTTTGCTCTCGTCCTCTGGTCGTACCTTCCTCATCCTCATTAATTACCTCCCCTCTCCTTAACCTCCCCCTTCTCATTTCTTTTCCTTGCACTCTCGCTTTATCCTCCTCCTCCTCCTCCTCCTCCTCCTCCTCCTATTCTTTACCCGCCCTGCAATGTTTTTCGTTTATAACTTTAGAACGCTTTATCAGACCAGTTTAAAATTTTCAATGTTCGTGTAATGTGACTAGGAAAAGATTCTTGAACTGACTTGTGTGTTCAGGTTCTGTCTCTTCAGTTTTATATAGACCAATCCCAATTCTTTGTTTCACAGCAATAACATGAGAAAGTCTCTTGTGATCAGTTTAAACTTTTACACTGGAGTTATAATGTGTAGGAACCAATTTGCTTATTTTATTTTAAAATATTGTAATATTTTGTCCCCTCAAGGAAGGTTCCTTGATGTTGGTGAGGGGCTCTTGATTTAGGGAATTGGATCTGTGCTCCAGTTCCCCGAATTAAGCCTGAATGCCTTCCACATCCCCCCCCCCTAGGCGCTGTATAATCCTCTGGGTTTAGCGCTTCTCCCTTGATTATAATAATAATATTGTAATATTTTGTTGCTGGTGTTTTGTTAAGTTTATCTCATCTTAGTGGCTTCAGTGTTTAACAGCTGATGCATGTTATGATGGTACCTTACAAGTGTATGCTGTGTAAATGCTAATTTACTAATTAGAATGGTTTTATTCCTAGCAAAACTGTTATTATTATTATTAAAGATTCTCCGGTATTCTCCCGGCCCGGGCCTTTTCCAAGTGGTGGCCCGGCCTTGGCTCCCTCTCTAGGGAGTGTCTGAGACCGAAGTCTCCCATGGGAGGAGGCACAAGTACCTCCTCATCTTTGGGACCAACTGTCCCCAGGCCTAGCCACAAGCTAGGCCTCTCTGGTCTGCCATCCCCGCCCCAAGGGGCTAATGGGAATGACAGTCTTGTGAGCTGTAAGCTCGGGCTCAGGCACATACCCTACCCTAGAAGGGCTGGGCATGGTGGCGATCAGCAAAACTGGTCGGCCTCAATGGTGGCCTTTCCTAAAAGAAATGTTTACATTGATTCTGGCCGTGAGGTATATATATATATATATTTTTTAATTAGTCTTGTTAATGCAGGTGCAAATCTATCATTTTTTATTTGCCATTTTTATTAATATTAAAAAAAATAAATGTTGATTTTCTTGCAATGATTTGTGAATGCCTGATCCGACTGGTATCAAATCTTCACTGTTGATACTTCTTAAAGGAAGCTTTGGATGGTTGCTGGATGGTAATGGTGTCATCTTAAAAAAATTTACTTGCGCCACCGGAAGTGAGGATTTGAGGTGTTAGTTCCTCAGTCATTAAGACCCACAGGGGCTGAACACCTCATTTCTCTACTTCTAAAATTATTGTTTTAAGACCGAGCTGCTGAATACTTAAAACTCACCACTTCTTCAACTGTCCCTAATAAATAAGTCACTTCTGCATTAGACTGAACAAGCCTGCTGTGCTGGCGAGAGGTTTTGGCAATGAAGATACCAAATCGTTGCACGTGTGTCTTATGGCATCTATTGTCAGTATTGTATACCATTAATATAATGTGCTTATCTACTGAACATTTCTCCAGGATGATGGACTGATCACCTCTCCACTGTTTCCTTTGTCTTTGTACTCAACTGAAGAAGCCTACTGTGTAGGCGAAACATTTCGACAATAAAGATACCAAACTTTTGCACATGTTTCATACTCATCTATTTTTTTCCCCCACAGGATTTTAAAGAATTTGAAACAGAATATATAGAGAAAATAAAATGAAGAAATATTGAAAACTCGCATTTTTAAGTTGTCCTTAACTTTCACGACTTTCGTGTACCCTAAAATATTACTGTTGCGAACTGCTTATTTACAGAGATGGTCATTATCTCAATACGCGGGGAAAGTTCATGAAGCAATTAATATAGCCAGGAACACTTTTTGCCAGTTTTATAAAACCTTTCCTGATTTTGATATTTGTGGGATAACTTCAGAAACTCGTATAATCGGCTTGAAACATTCAACACTAGTTTAAGATACAAAAACGTTGGAATTGTTATCGGAAACTGTTGGTGCCAATTTGATCATTTCTGTTTTTTTAAATGGTAGAGCATTTATGTAAAAAACTTGATTGCAACTTCTAACCGATTATATTTAACTACAGAAGCATCGCAAGAAATAACGTTTCGGGTTGAGGCTGCGCAGGTACAAATCTGTTAACTTTCTAACTGTTAATAAACTTGGAATAATTGAATTATGTGCACTAACTGGAGAACATGACTTCTGGTCGACTTCAGTTGTTTCAACTGCTGGTGTTTTTCTTATTGGAAACTTTACATTGATAATGTGTGGTGTAAGTTATACATAATCAAATTTAATAATCTGGATTTCACTAAATAACAGAAGAATGTCTCTCACCGAATTCAAACCTTGAACGCTGATGTATCTGACTTAGATTATTTTTATTATTATTATTATTATTATTATGATAATTATTATAATTAAGCGCTAAACACACAAGGGTCATACAGCGCTGATCTGACTTAGAGAATTGTTTAGTTTGATTTTTGGACATTGTAGGGATGAATTTACTCATTTAAATTTTCCCATTTTCTTTAAAAATGGGAAAAATTAAATACTGTTTTCATCGAGTTATATTTTTTAATGCTCATCCGTTCGGTTTTAAACCCTCAGTCTTGATGTGTATTATTTAAAGATTACTTCACATTGTTATTGCACTGTTTACGTGCCAGTTTGAAAAAAAAAATATTACTACATTCTTTCAGCTGCCCTTGTGTATGCAAGTAATTCCCCAAAATTTTTCGTGCAAGATTGTAAAGTCTTTAAAACTGAGTACAAACGAGAAAAAAAAACAAATATTGAAAATTCGTGTTTTTTTTTTTTTTTAGCTTTTTTGTTTCACTGGTTTAGTGAGTCCTTAAATGTTATGTTTCCATAATGCTTTATTTTAGAGTCAGTCATCTCTTCCTCGATGGTTTTCTTTTATATCTTGAGATTCTCTCATCTGTACGACTTAAAATTTTATTGACAAACTTAGGAAAATTGAAATACTGACTTCAAACCTTTAATGTGAATTGCGTGAGAATTCCACTTCTGAGTGGCTTGAAACTTTAAAAGTTTGTGTGATAACTAGAGAATGCCTCTTCTGATCTGATTTACCTTAGTGGAAAACTCGAATTAATTTTGGGCTGTGTAGGTGCCAATTTTCCGTTTTCATAGATAAAAGTGTGATAGTTTCTATATGATCACTTATAAATTATTCTTCAGATCGGCTTCAGACAGTCACTGCTGATATTTAACTGTATTACAAAGTTGTCACACTCTGCACTATTCCTTTTGTGTCCTTTGAGCTAGAGGGGGCTAGGTTTAAGGGATTTGGGAATACCATTTTCGGAGCAGACGGTGACCGCTACATCCAGATTTTTCTTACTCTCCTCTCTCATTATCCTCCTTTCTCATTACTGACTTCCTCTCTACTAACACTCCTCCCCTCGTTTTAATTTCCTCCTCCTCCTCATCCCTTCTTTTTTTTCTAACTGCCCTCTCAATCAACTCTCGTCTTTCTATACCCTCCTCTATCCTAGCCTCCGCTTCCTCTCTCGTTTCCCTCCTGTTCCTTACCCCCTTATATCTCTATTCTTAACCTCTTCCTCGTGTTTCCTTACAATCCTCTTCCCTCGGCTCTTCATTTCTCTTCTGAGGTCTTGCTCTTCTTCCATCCCGCCATTTAGGGCATTATAATTGCTGTGGTAGAAATAGGATTGGTAATTATAGTTACAGTAGTAGAATTTTTAACCGTTAAAATCACTATTTCCACCTACATGCGCAATTCTCTTAACATCGTGAATACATTTAATTATTTTGTCGTATCTGGAAATGTTCCCTGAGAGAGTGGAGGGTGAGGGGAGAGCCTTCTGCTGTACTCTCTTAATCTCAGGTATCTTGGTGAAATTAGATATGGATAGATTGTACTTTGTCTTTCTCAACAGATATCCTCGATATAGACCGTGGGGACTCCTGTTGTCTTCCTTCTCCATGTATTCCTGTTTCTCCTTCCACTAGTCATCATCCTGCTCGTATTTTTTCACTACTATTACTACCCTTCTTATTCCTTCCCTCCTCTTCTTTTTCCCTTGCCGCCTAATCTTTCTCTCCCTTCACACCCTTCCTATTTTTTCAACTCTTCCTCCTCTTTCTGCTCCTTCTTATCCAGCTCATCCATCCTCTCCTCTTCCTCTTCTTCCCTCTCACTTTCTCCTACTATACCTTTTCCTCCTTTTCTTCGTTGACTTCCTCCTGCTGCTTCTCTTGTTCCCATCTTCACTATGGTGTCCTCCTACCAGCTTTTCCACCACCAGCGTGTGCTGGCTCAACTTTGCTTCTCGCTTGCCAACTTTACTGACAAATATTGTCCCACTCAGCCTCCCAGTCACCACTTGACAGCACCATTCAGCCTTCTCTTTCCTCACTTTGCTGTAAAGTTACCAGAACTTCACTTTCTAAAATGGGCCTTCATTTATGACATAGGTAGGCAACTGTACCGAAAGTACTATAATGTAAACGATCAATAGCACTATAGTGAACTCTGGCCACTATAAAAGAACTACTTCCACACATTTGGTGGGAATGAGCCTGGCTTAAGTGTTTCTATAAGGCATAGCTGGAGCTCAGAGGCATACACTCGGTTCAACACTTGCTTATCTCTCTCTTTTCTCCGTCTCTAACACAAACACTGGGTATGTTCTATGAGGAGAGGTTAAGGGAACTCAACCTGGAAAAAATAACCGTACTGAGTACAGAGAGGGGTAAATATCGCCTCAAAAACTTGCTGGGGTTCCCTGGCAAAGTAACACAAGTGAGGCAGGAGAGAATGGAATGGGTGTTTACATATTCCTAGACTGTACGAAGGCATTTGGCCCTCTGTCTCACAAATGATGAAGGCAAAAAACTTAAGGAATTACTTAAGATACTCAGGTCTTTCAATAAAGACACAATAAGGTCTACTATCAGCATATTTGCATAATGTGTGTAGCCAGGGATCTTATAGTTATTTTTTTAAGACTAGAATTATAAAATAAGTTATAGTCTTTGTCAATGAGTGCACCCATGTGTTGAATGCATTTCTAAGTTGGGAAAGGTATGGGTAATATTTTTTTTAATTTTTGTATAAAAAGGTATGGGGATAATTTGATACTGATTGTCTCCTGTGCTACTTCTTTGCGTTGAATGATCTTTATATGTTTCCTCTGAGTCACTCACCTTCTCTCTCAAATCACAGCGTTTATCTGTAATTGAGGATTTTAGTTCATTATCCTCTTCTTGATTACTGGTAACAACCATCCCATCTTACCTTGGTTGGGGTGAATATCCTGGACAGAGTTTGATCATGGCCTACCAGAGTTGGGGGTACACTCTTCCTGATGCAAGCTTTTGTGTCCGCTTCCCACCCAGAAATGGACCAGCACCGGACTACTTCCATTCACCAACAAGCGCATTTGCGAAGATTACTGTTGTATGGACTTGGATGTGCCTTTCATATCTCCTCCAAGTATGGCATGTAGCATTTTCTGCCGTCCATCATTCCCTTCTCTCCCTCCTCTACTTATGCCTCTCCCTCCACCTCCTCCTCCTCATCCTTCTCCTCCTCATCCTTCTCCTCCTCTTCCTTCTCCTTCTCCTCTTCCTTCTCCTCTTCCTTATTCTTCCTGCTCTTCTTCCACCTCCTCTCTCTTATGACTGATCCCTGAGGAGCTCTAAGCCTTAAAAGAAATTGAGCAATATTCAGAAAACCCCGCGGCACCAATGGAAGACGTACAGTTTTATGGCCGACTATTGTGCAAATTTGCTTTTAAAATAACGATAAAAAAAATTAGTCTGTTTCAAAGTTATGATTAACTAACTTCCTCAGAGCATTTTTCAACTGCCATTTTCTTTCTCTTTTAATGTGAACGCGACATTGTGGCCAGTTAATTTTTGTAAAGTTACTAACCAAAATGGAAGGAAAAAACAATGGTTGATCTCTCATTGCTCCCCGAGGGAGAGGAAATAGAAGTGTGCATCAACCACGACATATATTCAAGCTTCTAGTCTTCAAGTTACTCGTCTCTGTGTTCTCCATCAAGATAAAGAATTAGACACATGTGCAACATCTGGGTGTCTTTGTTTTTAAACGTTTCGCCACTGGATGGCGATACGTTTTAAAAAAGTTTATCAGTACAAGAACATAATGTGAAGCTGTTGCACATGTGTCTAATTCATCTTAATTATTATATACCATTCATGTACTATATATTCTCAGGCTTCAAGTTCCACGCCTTCAGCTTCCGAATCATACAGTTCCCTGTGTTACTGTTCCCTCTCTTACTGTTCCCTGTCTTCAAGTTCCCTGAGAGTATGAATGGTAAGTGTATAACGAGAATCAGTTTAGGCAAATGGACACATTTGAGACTTTTGTGTATTTTATTTGCTGTTCAGGAGCTCTATCAGACTTGTTTAAGCTTCCAGAGAGCAAAACGTACCCTTAATAAAATATCCAAACATTGCAAATATGCTCATTTAGCCACGCAGGTTCCCTTATCTTCAAGGGGCAATTTGATAAGTTCCTTTACCAAATTTCTCATCGGCCGAGCTGTGGTACTTTCTGTACGTCGGAGTCCATGCAACAAACACCAACAGCCTTACTGCCACAGCTTTTTAACAGAGCTGGCATGAGACCTGGCCTGAGACTTGGCCTGAGACCTGGTCTGAGACCTGGTCTGAGACCAGGCCTGAGACTTGACCTGAGACCAGGCCTCGGGGACGATGGTCCCAGAAACAGTCTTCAGGTAAACTTCATGTAAACCTTCACCGTCTGCCTAAATATGAACAGTAAACAACCAACAGACAAGACGCAGAGAGCCTTAATATTTTTTTAAGAGACTTTGGCTAAAAAAAATCAGCCTCGCCTGAAATCCCATAAAAAATCTTATTCTTGCTATAATTTTAAAGTCTATGGTTCATCTCCAGCGAATCATAGGAAAACTGGGTATATCGTAGCCATCTTGATAGGCATAAATTGATTAATGAATCTCAACACGGTTTTACAAAGGGGCGTTCCTGTCTTACAAATTTACTAACATTTTTCACTAAGGTGTTTGAGGAAGTAGATCATGGTAATGAATATGATCTTGTGTATATGGACTTCAGTAAGGCTTTCGATCGAGTTCCACATCAGAGGCTATTGAGGAAACTTAAGGCACATGGAACAGGAGAAATTTTTTATTGGGTAGAGGCATGGTTGGCAAATAGGCAGCAGAGATTTCGCGTAAATGGAGAGAAATCAGAATGGGGGCACATCACAAGCGGTGTTCCGCAGGGGTCAGTGTTGGGCCCGTTGTTGTTCACAATTTACATAAACGGCATAGATGAGGGAATAATAGCGACATATTTGCTGATGACACCAAATTAGGCCGTCCAATTCATTCTGATGAGGACACTAGAGCACTTCAGGAAGATTTGAATAGACTGATGAAATGGTCGAAGTGGCAGATGCAGTTTAATATAGACAAATGCAAAGTTCAGAATGTTGGACAGGAAAATAACCATGCCACATATAAACTAAATAATGTAGAGCTCCATACTACTGATTGCGAAAAGTATTTAGTTCTGGTTAGCAGTATTCTAAAACCAAGACAACAGTGCATAAGTGTTCGCAGTAAAGCTAAGAGAATCCTTGGTTTTATATCTAGTATAAATAATAGAAGTCCTCAGGTTGTTCTTCAACTCTATATATCCTTGGTTAGGCCTCATTTAGATTATGCTGCACAGTTCTGGTCACCGTATTACAGAATGGATATAAATGCACTGGAAAACGTACAGAGGAGGATGACAAAGTTGATCCCATGTATCTGAAATCTTCTCTATGAGGATAGACTGAGGGCTCTGAATCTGCACACTCTCGAAAGGCGTAGAATTAGGGGGGATATGATCGAGGTGTATAAATGGAAAATAGGAATAAATAAAGGGGATGTAAAAAGCGTGCTGAAAATTTCCGGCCAAGACAGGACTCGCAGCAATGGTTTCAAGTTGGAAAAATTCAGATTCAGGAAGGATATAGGAAAGCACTGGTTTGGTAATAGAGTTGTGGATGAGTGGAACAAACTCGAGTACAGTTATAGAGGCTAAAACGTTGTGTAGTTTTAAAACTAGGTTAGATAAATACATGAGTGGGTGTGGGTGGGTGTGAGTTACATAAGAACATAAGAAAGGAGGAACACTGCAGCAGGCCTGTTGGCCCATACTAGGCAGGTCCTTTACAATTCATCCCACTAACAAACATTTGACCAACCCAATTTTCAATGCTACCCAAGAAATAAGCTCTGATGTGCAAGTCCCACTCAAATCCAACCCCTCCCACTCATGTATTTATCCAAACTAAATTTGAAACTACCCAAAGTCCTAGCCTCAATAACCCAACTAGGTAGACTGTTCCACTCATCTACTACCCTATTTCCAAACCAATACTTTCCTATGTCCTTTCTAAATCTAAACTTATCTAATTTAAATCCATTACTGCGGGTTCTCTCTTGGAGAGATATCCTCAAGACCTTGTTAATATCCCCTTTATTAATACCTATCTTCCACTTATACACTTCGATCAGGTCTCCCCTCATTCTTCGTCTAACAAGTGTATGTAACTTAAGAGTCTTCAATCTTTCTTCATAAGGAAGATTTCTAATCTATGTATTAATTTAGTCATCCTACGGTGAATGTTTTCTAACGAATTTATGTCCATTCTGTAATATGGAGACCAGAATTGAGCTGCATAATCTAGGTGAGGCCTTACTAATGATATATAAAGCTGCAATATGACCTCTGGACTTCTGTTGCTTACACTTCTTGATATAAATCCCAGTAATCTATTTGCCTTATTTCGTACGCTTAGGCATTGCTGTCTTGGTTTAAGGTTGCTGCTTACCATAACCCCCAAGTCCTTTTCGCAATCTGTATGGCTAAGTTCTACATTATTTAACTTATAAGTGCTAGGGTTATGGACACTCCCGAGCTTCAGAACCTTGCATTTATCTACATTGAACTGCATCTGCCACTTTTCTGACCAAGAGTAGAGTTTGTCTAAATCCTCCTGAAGTTCCCTAACATCTACGTTTGAATCAATTATCCTACCTATCTTCGTGTCATCGGCGAATTTGCTCATATCACTAGTAATTCCTTCATCAAGATCATTGATATATATTATAAACAACAACGGGCCCAAGACTGATCCCTGTGGAACGCCACTTGTTACTGATCCCCACTCGGATTTAACCCCATTGATGGACACTCTGTGCTTCCTGTCTGTGAGCCATGATTTGATCCACGAGAGCACCCTTCCCCCAATGCCATGAGCTGCTACTTTGGAAATAAATGGTATAAAATACCGACACAATGGAAATATAAACACAAATACAGTATAATGTGATCCTTTATTGACAACGTTTCACCCACACAGTGGGCTTTTTCAAGTCACACACGGATCTACCTGGGGTTAGAAGGTACGAGAGTATTTATAGTCATGTTCAGAATGTTGAGGTCAGGTGGAGAATGCTGCATCTGATGATCACCGGGTGGGGTTATAGAGTCTTGGGTAGCTTGGCAGGGGTATTGGACAAGTTGTGAGTAGACCTTCTGCAGTGTTCTATGTTCTTATGTGGGATAGCGATGAAGAAGTTTCTTGGCGAGTGGTTCAGCTATGTTATAGAAGCCATTGTTCTGGTTGAAATTGTTGGTTGTAGAGATGAGCGATGATTCCAGGATTCTTCTGTATTGAGTGTTGTCTTCTGTGGCTATAAGTCTTGAGTTTCTGTAGTTAATTAAATGGTTGTGTGAATTGCGATGTTGTACACAGGCATTCCTTGTATCGTCAGTCCTGCTTGCATATTGGTGTTCTGAAATACGTGTTTGGAGGTCTCTTGATGTTTCGCCCACATATAATTTGTTGCAGTCATTACAAGGGATTATGTATACCCCTCCAGAGGATGGAGGCTTGTCCTGTCTACTACTGGTGATGTCCTTGATGGTCGTGGTTGTGGAGGTAGATACTTGGAATGATGTTTTGGCAAAGATGTTGGAAACATGTTTGGCAATGGAGTTGGTTGGGAGGACTATGTATCTCTTCTCGGCAGTGTCTTCTCTGGGTGTGTTGAAGATGTTTAATGCCCGCCGTCTGCAGTCTCTGATGAAGTGACGAGGATAGTGGAGTTTAGAAAATACTTGTTCAATTATAGTGCATTCTTCCTCAAGGAACTCATTGCTGCAGATTCTGAGTGCACGTAGGAAGAAGCCTATAATTACACCACGTTTGGTTTTGGTGTCGTGGTGAGAGTAGAAGTGGAGAAGATCGTTTTGGTTGGTGGGTTTTCGATAGACTTTAAAACGAAGTTCGTGGTCAGCTTTGCAGAGCAGAACATCAAGGAAAGGAAGAGTGTTGTCGACTTCTTCTTCAAGTGTGAACTGGATTGAAGGCTCGACCTGGTTGAGCTTGTCTTGGAGAGCTTGAACGTTGAAGCGTTTAGGAGTTATGAGGAGAATGTCGTCAACATAACGGAGCCAGGTGACAGACGAAGGAATAATGGTGGAGAAACGTTCGGCTTCTAGATGTTCCATGTATAGGTTCGCCAGGACTGCACTGAGTGGCGAACCCATGGGTAGTCCAAAAGTCTGCTGAAAGAGGTGATTTTCGAAAGAGAAACACGTAAAGCCAACACATAGTTCAACAAGGTCGATGAAATCGCTGGCTGGAATGGGAAGATCAAGTGAATCGTCAATTTTCCTGCGCAAGAGATCGATGGCTTGTGTAGTAGGTACTTTGGTGAATAGGGAAGTCACGTCAAGGCTCGAAAGTTTCTTGTTCCTGATGTTGATGTTGCGAATGCGATTGAGAAGATCACCCGATCACCCAATCTACTTAATGACCCAGATACCTACAAACCTCTCACAACTAACCAAGTGGATAACCTTACTAAAACTTTTCTTCAAAGGACTCGCCGCATTCTGAGGGGCTCAGAACAAGGGAAGAAACTTCTGCACACCATGCCCAGCAACCCCAGACCTGCCAGAATGTACGGCCTGCCAAAGACTCACAAGCCTGGTATCCCACTGAGGCCCATATCCTCTGGAATAGGCAGTGCTCCCCACCAGCTCTCAGGAATTCTCGTAAAACACCTCTCTAAACTCTTGGGCACTATCAGTCCAGCACATCTCAAACACTCGGGTGATCTTCTCAATCGCATTTGCAACATCAACATCAGGGACAAGAAACTTTCCAGCCTTGACGTGACTTCCCTATTCACCAAAGTACCTACTACACAAGCCATCGATCTCTTGCGCAGGAAAATTGACGATTCACTTGATCTTCCCATTCCAGCCAGGGATTTCATCGACCTTGTTGAACTATGTGTTGGCTTTACGTGTTTCTCTTTCGAAAATCACCTCTTTCAGCAGACTTTTGGACTACCCATGGGTTCGTCACTCAGTGCAGTCCTGGCGAACCTATACATGGAACATCTAGAAGCCGAACGTTTCTCCACCATTATTCCTTCGTCTGTCACCTGGCTCCGTTATGTTGACGACATTCTCCTCATAACTCCTAAACGCTTCAACGTTCAAGCTCTCCAAGACAAGCTCAACCAGGTCGAGCCTTCAATCCAGTTCACACTTGAAGAAGAAGTCGACAACACTCTTCCTTTCCTTGATGTTCTGCTCTGCAAAGCTGACCACGAACTTCGTTTTAAAGTCTATCGAAAACCCACCAACCAAAACGATCTTCTCCACTTCTACTCTCACCACGACACCAAAACCAAACGTGGTGTAATTATAGGCTTCTTCCTACGTGCACTCAGAATCTGCAACAATGAGTTCCTTGTGTACGAATGGTATATAATACCGACAAGATGAGAGAGTAAGACACATGTGCAACATCTGTGTATCTTTATTGTAGACGTTTCGCCATCCAGTGGCTTTATCAATACAAATTCCAGGACATAACTTGAAGACAGTAGAACTATGTACAGAAGATGAGGTAATCAGTCCCTCAACCTAGGAGTAGGTGCGAACAGCACCATAGTCGTGGAGATTCTGAAGCAGAAGAAAGAATCCTGGCGCTTATATAGTAACGTCAGGTGAAGCAGACGAGGGCAAATTCACAGGTAGGCGGGATTCCCCAGTGGAAGTAGGTCCTTCCCAAAGAGATGGGTTAGTTGTAGTAGTAGTTGTAGTCGTGAAGGTTATGTACATGTCCTCAGAATTAAGATTCCATGATGTTGCAGTGTCTGACAAGTTGTGTACGAATGGTATATAATACCGACAAGATGAGAGAGTAAGACACATGTGCAACATCTGGGTATCTTTATTGTAGACGTTTCGCCATCCAGTGGCTTTATCAATACAAATTCCAGGACATAACTTGAAGACAGTAGAACTATGTATAGAAGATGAGGTAATCAGTCCCTCAACCTAGGAGTAGGTGCGAACAGCACCATAGTCGTGGAGATTCTGAAGCAGAAGAAAGAATCCTGGCGCTTATATAGTAACGTCAGGTGAAGCAGACGAGGGCAAATTCACTGGTAGGCGGGATTCCCCAGTGGAAGTAGGTCCTTCCCAAAGAGATGGGTTAGTTGTAGTAGTAGTTGTCGTAGTCGTGAAGGTTATGTACATGTCCTCAGAATTAAGATTCCATGATGTTGCAGTGTCTGACAAGTTGTGTACGAATGGTATATAATACCGACAAGATGAGAGAGTAAGACACATGTGCAACATCTGGGTATCTTTATTGTAGACGTTTCGCCATCCAGTGGCTTTATCAATACAAATTCCAGGACATAACTTGAAGACAGTAGAACTATGTACAGAAGATGAGGTAATCAGTCCCTCAACCTAGGAGTAGTTGCGAACAGCACCATAGTCGTGGAGATTCTGAAGCAGAAGAAAGAATCCTGGCGCTTATATAGTAACGTCAGGTGAAGCAGACGAGGGCAAATTCACTGGTAGGTGGGATCCCCAGTGGAAGTAGGTCCTTCCCAAAGAGATGGGTTAGTTGTAGTAGTAGTTGTCGTAGTCGTGAAGGTTATGTACATGTCCTCAGAAGGAAGGACCTACTTCCACTGGGGAATCCCGCCTACCAGTGAATTTGCCCTCGTCTGCTTCACCTGACGTTACTATATAAGCGCCTGGATTCTTTCTTCTGCTTCAGAATCTCCACGACTATGGTGCTGTTCGCACCTACTCCTAGGTTGAGGGACTGATTACCTCATCTTCTGTACATAGTTCTACTGTCTTCAAGTTATGTCCTGGAATTTGTATTGATAAAGCCACTGGATGGCGAAACGTCTACAATAAAGATACCCAGATGTTGCACATGTGTCTTACTCTCTCATCTTGTCGGTATTATATACCATTCGTACACAACTTGTCAGACACTGCAACATCATGGAATCTTAATTCTGAGGACATGTACATAACCTTCACGACTACGACAACTACTACTACAACTAACCCATCTCTTTGGGAAGGACCTACTTCCACTGGGGAATCCCGCCTACCAGTGAATTTGCCCTCGTCTGCTTCACCTGACGTTACTATATAAGCGCCAGGATTCTTTCTTCTGCTTCAGAATCTGCACGACTATGGTGCTGTTCGCACCTACTCCTAGGTTGAGGGACTGATTACGTCATCTTCTGTACATAGTTCTACTGTCTTCAAGTTATGTCCTGGAATTTGTATTGATAAAGCCACTGGATGGCGAAACGTCTACAATAAAGATACCCAGATGTTGCACATGTGTCTTACTCTCTCATCTTGTCGGTATTATATACCATTCGTACACAACTTGTCAGACACTGCAACATCATGGAATCTTAATTCTGAGGACATGTACATAACCTTCATGACTACGACAACTACTACTACAACTAACCCATCTCTTTGGGAAGGACCTACTTCCACTGGGGAATCCCGCCTACCAGTGAATTTGCCCTCGTCTGCTTCACCTGACGTTGCTATATAAGCGCCAGGATTCTTTCTTCTGCTTCAGAATCTCCACGACTATGGTGCTGTTCGCACCTACTCCTAGGTTGAGGGACTGATTACCTCATCTTCTGTACATAGTTCTACTGTCTTCAAGTTATGTCCTGGAATTTGTATTGATAAAGCCACTGGATGGCGAAACGTCTACAATAAAGATACCCAGATGTTGCACATGTGTCTTACTCTCTCAATGAGTTCCTTGAGGAAGAATGCACTATAATTGAACAAGTATTTTCTAAACTCCACTATCCTCGTCACTTCATCAGAGACTGCAGACGGCGGGCATTAAACATCTTCAACACACCCAGAGAAGACACTGCCGAGAAGAGATACATAGTCCTCCCAACCAACTCCATTGCCAAACATGTTTCCAACATCTTTGCCAAAACATCATTCCAAGTATCTACCTCCACAACCACGACCATCAAGGACATCACCAGTAGTAGACAGGACAAGCCTCCATCCTCTGGAGGGGTATACATAATCCCTTGTAATGACTGCAACAAATTATATGTGGGCGAAACATCAAGAGACATCCAAACACGTATTTCAGAACACCAATATGCAAGCAGGACTGACGATACAAGGAATGCCTGTGTACAACATCGCAATTCACACAACCATTTAATTAACTACAGAAACTCAAGACTTATAGCCACAGAAGACAACACTCAATACAGAAGAATCCTGGAATCATCGCTCATCTCTACAACCAACAATTTCAACCAGAACAATGGCTTCTATAACATAGCTGAACCACTCGCCAAGAAACTTCTTCATCGCTATCCCACATAAGAACATAGAACACTGCAGAAGGTCTACTCACAACTTGTCCAATACCCCTGCCAAGCTACCCAAGACTCTATAACCCCACCCGGTAGATCATCAGATGCAGCATTCTCCACCTGACCTCAACATTCTGAACATGACTATAAATACTCTCGTACCTTCCAACCCCAGGTAGATCCGTGTGTGACTTGAAAAAGCCCACTGTGTGGGTGAAACGTTGTCAATAAAGGATCACATTATACTGCATTTGTGTTTATATTTCAGCTGCTACTTTCTTCAACAGTCTTTGGTGCGGAACTCTATCAAATGCCTTACTAAAATCTAAGTAAATAATATCAAATTCTTTATCGTGGTCAACAGCCTCAAAAGCTTTACTGAAGAAAGTTAATAAATTAGTTAGACAAGACCGGCCTCTTGTGAATCCATGCTGAGTATCATTAATCAAGCTATGCTTATCGAGATGGCTTCTTATAATCTCAGCTGTAATTGAGTTTAGTTAGTTTAATATGTTTATTATGCACCCCATACCCATCCTGTGGGCGGTAGTCAAAAGATTAGAGAGGTACATAATTGGTCCAGGGACTGGGCCTCAAAGTTTTGATAGCTGAGCAAGTTACAGAGGTAATGAATTCACAATTTACAAAGGTAATGAACTCACAATTTACAAAGGTAATGAACTCCAGGTAGGTCTAGTAACAATCATGACAAGTTACAAAGGTATTTACAGATTACAGAGGTACACAATGGGTCCAGGGACCGGGCTCCAAAGTTTTGATGGCTGAACTAGGTACAAGGAAATGAACTCACAAGTTACAAAGGTAATGAACTCACAAGTTACAAAGGTAATGAATACTGTAAGAATGGTTACTTACGTTTATACATGGCTGCAATCATGAACAAATTTTAGAGTAATGAGCAATTCACACTTCCACACCCGGTCACAACTGTAGTGAGTTATTGGTGCAAATGTTGATTGCTGAGTCTCTCTCTCTCTCTCACACACACACACACACACATGCAAATTCATACACACACACACATACAAATTCATACACACACACACAAACTCATACACACACACGCACACACACTCATACACACACACATACACACACACACTCATACTCACACACACACACACACACACACACACACTCATACACACAAAAACACACACACACACAATTGTGAATCCATGCTGAGTATCATTAATCAAGCTATGCTTATCGAGATGGCTTCTTATAATCTCAGCTATAATTGACTCTAGTAATTTGCCTACAATTGAGGTCAGGCTTATTGGGCGGTAATTTGACGGTAACGACTTGTCCCCTGTTTTAAAAATAGGAACCACATTAGCCATCTTCCACATATCAGACACTACACCTGTTTGAAGAGATAAATTAAAAATATTAGTTAATGGTTCACAGACTTCCATTTTGCATTAATTAAGAACCCTTGAAAAAACCTCATCAGGACCAGGTGACTTATTTTGCTTCAGTCGGTCTATCTGCTTCACAACCATTTCACTAGTGACTGTGATGTTACATGATTTATCTTCTTCTGGCCCACTATAAAAATTAATTACCGGAATATTATTAGTGTCTTCCTGTGTAAAAACCGAGAGAAAATAATTATTTAAAATGGAGCACATTTCATTCTCTTTGTCAGTAAGATGCCCATAGTTATTTTTAAGGGGACCTATCTTATCTCTGACTTTTGTTCTATATACCTGGAAAAAACTTTTCGGGTTAGTTTTAGAATCCCTAGCAACTTTAATTTCATAGTCCCTTTTAGCTTTTCTTATCCCCTTTTTAATGTCCCTCTTAATGTCAATATACTGATTCATAAGATGACCCTCGCCTCTTTTGATACGCCTATAAATTCCTTTCTTATGCCCTAGTAGATATTTCAGCCTATTATTCATCCATTTTGGGTCATTTCTATTTGATCTAATTTCTTTATAAGGGATAAACGTTCTTTGAGCAGCATGTATTGTGTTCAGAAAACTGTCATATTGATAGCTCTCTTCGTTACCCCAGTCAACAGATGATAAGTGTTCTCTAAGCCCATCGTAATCTGCTAAGCGAAAATCTGGGACTGTTACTGAGTTATCCCTACTATCATACTTCCATTCAATGCTAAATGTAATTGATTTGTGGTCGCTAGCACCCAGTTCCTCTGAAACTTCTAAATTATTAACAAGGGATTCGTTGTTTGCCAGTACTAAGTCAAGCAGGTTATTACCCCTTGTAGGTTCTGTCACAAACTGCTTCAAAAAACAATCCTGAACTACTTCTAAGAAGTCGTGTGATTCTAAATTCCCAGTCAAGAAATTCCAATCAATATGACTAAAGTTAAAGTCTCCTAGAATTACTACATTATCGTGCCTTGTGGCCCTAACAATTTCCTCCCATAGTAATATTCCCTGGTCCCTATCTAAATTTGGGGGACGGTATATCACACCTAAAATTAATTTTTCATGCGCCTCTGAAAATTCTATCCAAACAGACTCTGTATGTGTTACTTCAGACTTAATACCCGTTTTTATGCAACAGTTCAAGCGATCTCTGACATACAATGCCACCCCACCCCCCTTTCCGACACTTCTATCTACTTGGAACAATTTAAAACCCTGGATGTGACATTCTGCAGGCATGTCCCGACTTTTTGAATTAAACCACGTCTCAGTAATGGCAAATACATCTATGTTACCTGCACTAGCAACTAGTCTCAACTCGTCCATCTTATTTCTAGCACTGCGACTATTTGTGTAATAAATTTTTAAAGACCCTCCTCTCTCTTTACCCTTCCTGCTCCTTTCTGTTATTCCACTAAACCTATTACTGCCCTTGTCAATTAGTGCCACTGGCTTTCCAATATCCACCTCATTTTGCCTATTGCTAGTTCTCCTAGTACTCATATTACTACCCTGCGACTTCACAGTTTTCCCGCAAAAACCCATACCACTAACTATTCCTAGTTTAAAGACCTAACAGCTCCCTCCACTGCGTTGGCCAGTGCTCCCATCCCACACCTAGATAAGTGAACCCCGTCCCTGGCATACATGTCATTTCTGCCATAGAAGAGGTCCCAGTTGTCGATGAATGTTACCGCATTTTCCTTACAGTATTTGTCCAGCCAGCAATTGACACCAATTGCTCTGGACAACAATTCATTTCCAACTCCTCTCCTTGGCAAAATGCCACATATGACAGGTTTCCCACCCTTCCTCCTAATTATCTCTATTGCTGATCTATACCTGCTAATCAGGTCCTCACTCCTACGTCTGCCAACATCGTTGCCTCCAGCACTGAGACAGATAATAGGATTGCTTCCATTACCTCTCATGATGTCATGCAGACGGCTAACAATATCCTTCATCCCAGCCCCAGGAAAACACTCTCTGCCTCCTACTCCTATCCTTCAAGCAGAATGCCCTATCCATGTACCTAATCTGGCTATCCCCAACAACAACAATGTTTTTACCTTCCTTGGCGTCGTCCGTCGTGATGCTCCGAGTAGTCGACTCACATTCGCCAGGTAGCACTACACCACTTGTAGAATTCGTCAAGACGTTCTCGATGGTCTTCGTTGGGGTTTCTAGGGATGTCTCACTCACGTCTGTCAATGCTTCCTTGGTGCTCGTTGTGGCATTCCCAGTAGAACACTCACATTCGTCAGGTAGCACCGAGAATGAGTTGGAAGTTTCCACGGTAGTCTTCTGGTTTCTCGTTGTTTCTGCCTCTCCAACCGTTTTCTTGATCTTCAGCTTGGTTCCATGTTGCCCGGCCACTGACCAAGCTCCCCTCTTAACCTGGGGACTCACAACAGGAGGATTACTACGAATCCTCTTGTTCTCCTCCGTTAATCGCCGTATCTCCAGCTTAGCAACCCTAAACTCTTCTCTCAGCTGCTGGTAAAGCTGCTCAAGAGAGGGCATCCTGGTTCAGATTCACAGAGAGCACACAAACAGGTCTTCACAGAGCTAAGTACACGTCACCACCTGACTAGCTTGTGCTACTAGGTCTGATACCGTGCTCCTTCCTTAATTAAGTGGAAATGACCTGACTAGGTGGGTCATTGGGCTTATCCGGGGGGGGGGGGACATGGACCTGCTTCGCATGGGTCAGTAGGCCTGATGCAGTGTTCCTTCTTTCTTATGTTCTTATATCGTCATGTAGCACGAGTATGAACTGGGTGGTACACAGCATCATCAGTTTAATAGCTTAGTGCCCAGAATGTGTGGACCAATAATGTTGTCATAGAATGCTGCAAACCGCGCGTGCTTGAGATCCCTGTATAAGTGTGTGTGTGTGTGTGTGTGTGTGTGTGTGTGTGTGTGTGTGTGTGTGTGTGTGTGTGTGTGTGTGTGTGTGTGTGTGTGCACGTGCCCCCGATATAATATTTTGCACTTTTTATAGAAATTTTTTTAAAATTCACCCCAAAAAATTTTTAATGCTATATATTTTCTTTTTTTTAGCGTAAACTTTCAACTTCAAAATAATGTTAAATAGAATTAAGATCTTTAGAGAAGTGAAACATAAAAATAACGAAATTTGGGAAAATGGAAATAAGAAAATAGGAGGCTCGGAGACCAAATAAATGTTGCAGGTTCAATGATGAAGGGATCTGATTCTTTGTAGGTCCCAAACCTGAGTCAAAGGTTAGGGGAGTCAGCTGATGTAAGCAGTATTCTGAAGACTTTGATCTCGTCAAAACTGTGTGTGTATATATATATATATATATATATATATATATATATATATATATATATATATATATATATATATATATATATATATATATATTCCTAAATGTATAGTAGGGGAAGAAGAGGGGTTCTCAGAAAGTCATTTTGATAACCATGGCAGCAGGTAGGAGGGAAGATAGGCAAGGCGGCAGGAAGGTTGATAGGAAATGAGGCAGGGCATGCAAATAGGAAGTCATGCAGGCATAAAAGGAACCATGCAGACAGAAAGCCGTGTAGGCTTGAGGGAAGGGGACAGGAAGATAGGAAGCCATGCATGCATGAGGGAAGGGAAACTGGCATGCACACCTTAAGGCAATTAGCAAAGTAGTAGACAGGCAGACAGGCAGGCAGACTGAAAGATCGTAGGTAGGCATACATGTAATTATATCCATGGTTGATACATATACATGGACAAACGGTTGATCACACTGATTTAAAGTAAATGGCATCAATGAGTGGGCACAACTCAGAGTTACTTTCATAACCTAATTTAATCAAGTTTCAAAACGGATTAAAACAGTTGGTTATTGTGCAACAAATTGTTGATTTATTGATAAATACCTCCAAGACACACTTGCTTAGCTCCTTACAGACCTCCTTGTGATTCCTTCTTAGCTTTTCTCCATCCGTCTTAAGCACCTTTACTGTCAGTTTCCATCTGATGCGGTTATGTATGTTACTAGTTTCTCTTCTGACAGTTATCTTGTATAGTTTCTTCTCATTCTAACATATTTATTAAACGATCTTTTTCTCTTTTCTCATTTGTTTGCCATCCATTGCTTTCTATACATTTTCTTCACATTGGTCGTTTCTTTCCGTCGCCTCTCAACATCTGTTGTTGAACGATGAAGTCTCAAAGTGTTGTCCACTTCTATATCTATTAGGTATATATTTTTCCTCTGCCTACCAATGCTTCCCCTTAAGTTCTACATCCTTTCATTCATTGTCTTTCCTTCAAGTTCTTCTATTTAGCACTGGACTACAATTAGGAAGACTCTCTGCACAGGTTCATTTATACCAAGAGATCGAAGTTCAGAACTTCGCGATCGACCGGTTTAACGGATTTCTGAGTTCTTGGGCATGGTCATACCTACTCTTCAAACTGGATATAGAATTTGCTTTCCCTGTCTGTTATTTCTAGCTTTCTCACCACCCAGAGACTAAAAAGTATTTCCTAATGTCTCAGGGCTCATACGTCTAAAGCCGCCATCTCTGACCCTTAGGTCCTCCTCACATCGGAAAAAGCTATCCCATTCTACTTTTATTAATCCTTTGAGTACTTTGAAGATCATGGTTATATTCCCTCTAGCCTCGCCCTCTTTTAGACTTTTTAGGTCTGACATATGTATATAAAGAATCACGAAGGACTGTTGAGATTATTGAAAGTTAATTATAGATTAATTAAAAGCACATCTACTGTAGAGGTTATTCAGTTAATGCTTGTCTACCTCTGGCATTATGCTTATGTTCACCCTTAGATCCTTGACCTTGAGGGAGATTCGCGGTCTGTCCTTCCCGTCAGGTCTGTACACAATTTCTGGATTTCTTCCCTTTTTTCCAATTTTTATATAAATATGCTGGGGGTTAAGATCCTGTAGCTATTTGTCTTAAAAACCCAGTAATTTATTATTAGTTGTGTTGAATAATTTCCATATGCTTCTTGGTTATTATCGTCTCCATTAATCTGAGTTAGCTTGTGAAGGAGGATACATCTATCTTTATCTCCGCCTGCATGTCGCTCCCATATACCAGAAAAGTACCAGATTCCATCCTGATGCTTGTAGAAATTTCACTTCTTACATACCTGAAGTATACCTGGAGAAGGTTTCGGGGTCAACGCCCCCGCGGCCCGGTCTGAGGGCGGGCATTGGTCCATGTGATGTCTCTTTTCAGATAATCTCATTTTTTTCCAGTTAGGTGCTCTTTGATTCACTGTCTTTGAGTGAACCTCTGACTGTCTCTGTGTATATCATTGCCTCCTCCGCCTTTCATTACTCTCTGGATAAGTACTCCATCATCTCATTCACTCTTTCTGTTCTTGCCTATTTATACTCACCAGGCCCCTTGCCAGTTACCACTCATCTGGTATACTTCCTAGCCTCCTGGGCAGAGTCATTCCCATTTTTAAAACGATGTAAGGATCCCGCCTTCCTTATCTCTTCTTTCCACTTTCTAACTACCCTAATTCTGAAAGAAAAAATTCCAGGCAGCTTTGTAACTCATCTGTCTTTAACTTTCAGTTGTGATCTCGTGTACCCGTTTCTCGCCACTCAGTCTATCACTGTCCACCATCTCAAGTCCTCTGAATATTTTGTATGTGGTTATTATGTTTTCTCTGGTTCTTCTACCCTTCACTGTCATAAGGTTCAGTTATTTTATACTCTCCTTATAGCTCATTTTTTTAGTTCTGGGAACACTCGTGTTGCGATCTTCACTTTTTTCCTGTTGACATTCTTTATTAACTGTAGACTTTATGCTGGTGCTGAAAGATGTCGTTTCATAGTGACCCTGAAAGATACCTTTAATAGGGTCGTGGATGACTGTTGAAATTCTAAAAAGATACTCTTAGATTTGCCAACTGAACATTTACTGTTTATGTTCATTTCTACTTATATACTCGTCACTCTGCTCATTCCTAAATCTTTCCTAGCCATTCGTAAGTCTTCCTCCATAGTCTCAGTCACTGGTCGTCATACCCCTTCCCCAGTTTTCAAAACCTTGCATTTATTCTGGTGGAATTTTAGCAGCTACTTATCTAACCAATCTTGCAGTTTGTCCAAGTCTGCTTGTTGCTTTTTCTTGTCCTCATCAGTTTTTATTTCAGTAACGTCATATCTACACAGAGGTACACCTGATTATCTCTTCGGCTACGTGTCTACGCAGATAACTGGTCCCAATTACGACCTTATTAGAATCCCAGTTATTACATTTGCTTATGCTGAAATCTATTCTTGGAGAATCACTATTGTCTTCCCAGAAGGTACATACATACTCTTTTATCCACTTTAGTGAGGTACAGAGTCAAATGCTTTCCTACGGTCCAAGAATATGTAGCCACCCATCCCTCTCTCACCTGCCGCACTTCTTTGTAACATATAACTAACATTAATTTTTAAAAGAGTGGACCGATAAGCCAGCGGGAGGCCTCGGTCAGATGACCAAAAGCTCCAGTGACTTGCGTCAGGAAAAAATTGTCCTGTTTCCTGGCGAATATTACCTAACTTAATTATATATATTTACGTTTAAAAATTATTGAAAACTATTGATTTAAAACAAATATTTTAAGTAAAAATCTGCATTACCTTTGTTTAATGGTGATTATCGCTATTTTACAGTCACAGCTTAAAATGTTGCAATCACAATCCCAACGTAGGAAACCAAGATCAAATGAGAACAAGTCAAAAATTGATTAGATAAACATCGCTATATAGCAAATTTCATGATTACAACAGAATAAGTCAACAACATTTTAGACAGATCCCAGAAGCTAAATTCCAGTAACTTCCTCCAAGACTTTCGTTTATGGCTTCAGAACTCCTTACCCAATCAGCTTCAAATTTTCAACCTTGTTCAGCTATAATTATAGACAGGTTCGTTAAGCAACTGACAAGTGCAGATGCTGTCTGTTCAACTGTATATAAACTATTCTCTTGATCTGCTTCGAGATGCCAATACTCGTACATCCTGAATGGTGCTGTTAGTGGACTATGTAGGTGCCAGGTTTGCCACTTTTAATTTAGAAATGGTATATTACTATTTTTCATTATATAACTAGAGTATGCCTCCTCAAAGTGGGTGACTTCATGCTGATAATGGGCTCTTGTTTCAAGAAAGTGGACTTATAATCGCCTTCCTTGGATCGAATCTCAATGCTTCCATTCCCCAGAACTCCTATGGATTTAATGCTTTCCAATGCTTAAAATAAAACTGTTCTGAAGTGTATTAATCATTAATGGCCGATGCATCTTTTGATATGGATGAGACTAATTTTTGGATTTAGTGTTGATGTGAATTTTATTGGATTCGGAACATTAACTACAGAATGCATTATCTAATGCATTCTACAAGCGAGGAGAAGCAGTTGTAGATACCGTCACAAGTGGGGGTGCCCGCTAGTGACGAAAAGACTACCGACGTGTGACGCCATCTTACCTTAAAATCATAAAATACACAGTACATTAAGTTTGACACCATTCAGAATTTTCATTATCAAGTTTTCAGCACTGAAGGATGAAGTCAATCTGATAAAGCATTGAGAAATTATCACATCAAAACTCGTGATTCAATTTTCCTAATTTCTTTCATGAAAAAAAAGATAAAAGAGGATCTGTATCGGCCAAAATCAATCCAGCGTTTAATGTTTAAAAATGCACATACATAATATACAAATTTTTACAATGGTCTTGGAGGTACATATATATTATGGGCAGATAACAGTTCATTATGTGCAAGAAACATTCTCCAGTTTTTTCACAGAAACAAATTAGATTAATAAAATTTTCACAGCCTAGAATTAAGGCGCAGCTTCCTTTGATGAAAACACATCAACACTAAAACCTTAAAGATGACCAGTTATTGCATAGACACCAACAAAATCTTCACTTACGCACCCTAAACCCAACAAGATGCTGTGTCCATTTCATACGATGCATCAACCATTAAGGATTGATGCTGTTCAGAATTGTTTTATTTTAAACAGGGAAAAGCGATAATTTATTAGGGGTCACATAGCGCCAGCAGAATGGTAGGCACCCAGATCTGAGTCAAGAAATGGGAATATAAGCCAAAATTCTTGAATTAAGACCCCCTTCACCAGCATCAAGGCAGTATAATAAAATACTGTAAAAAAATACTATACCATTTTGAGATTTAAAGTGGAAATATGGCACCTACACAATCAATAATACCAAACTTCTGCTAAGATACGAGTGTGTTGAAAATTTGAAGCAGATCGGAAGAGGCTTTTTAAAGTTTTCACATTGAAACCCATTTTGGGAATGGCGTGCATAAAACTGAGTAGGGAGCACCTGCACCTGTCACTTGCTTCATGAACCTTCACCTAACATATATTGATCCGATAAGGAATTCTAAAGTTATAAATGTTTCGTAAAATTTCTTACTTGACTGGCACGTAACTAATTAACTATTTCATCAATCTTATAACTACGCTAAATGTCAGCCACCCGTCGCTCGGCTTACAGTGAGTGAAAACACCTTCTAAGAGGGTTAAAATATATTGGTGCAGACTTAATTATTACTGTGTAGCACTTACCAGTAAGTGTAGATGACGTATACTATACTGAGGTACCGGGACCTGGCCTACTCATGGACACCAGAGTTTACCTTCTGTGCAAGTCGATAAGATACTCGTTTGCTACAACAAACTTTGCACTTTCATAATATTATTGCAGGTAATATATAGACTTACCTGGAGAACTTCATTGTAAATGGACTTTCTTGCACTGTAGCGGTTACCCAAAGTACCTCATTAAGACAGAATATAGAGATTCCTGTCTAAAATGTCGACAAGGAGAATTAATACAACTGATTCGTTGAGCCACTCAGTCTTCACTTTAGGGTTTTCAGGTTCTGTAATTATTTATATACCAGGTTCATGGCAAACATTGATGACACGATAAGTCGTTCTTCCAAACTTTGGTAAAGCAACGGTTGTTCTTTATGCTACTTAGGCCTATATGTCTACTGTAACCTAACTGTCTGAACTACAATTAGCTTACCAATAACTAACTATTAAGGCTTAAGGCAGAGCATCGCAATGCATCTGCCCGAAAGAAGAAACCTCTCAGTTGTCTCTTCAACTGTAAGCGGAGAGACAGCTGAGCATCTCCCCTCCCCCGCCCACCCCCTTCCCATCAATACCCTCATCCAATTTATAATGATAGCACAGCCTCACAGGGAAAACACCATGGAATTTTCCACAGATGAAAGACTTGGAGGAAGGTAGCAGAAGGCATGAACACTGTACATAACAATGGGCTGTGAAAATTAAAAACGCTATAAAAATGTGAGTTTTCAATATTTCCCGATTTTCTTTTTGCAGTCATTTTTTATTGATATTTAAAGTTTTCTGATTGTGTGCTTTTAACAAAGTCCACCTTGATCTATATTTTTTAAGTTGACAAATAGGAACCTGCATAGCCCAAATTCAAAAACAAAATATTGAAAATTAAGATACACTAGTACTTAAGTGTTTGAAGATGACCATACTTTTACCTTTGATATACTTTTGATGAGTTCCGACAGTTTTTCTACTCCCAAAGCCCGACCTTGGGCCAGGATCGTCTGGTGGTTAGCTGGTCAACCAGGCTGTTGCTGCTGGTGGCCCACTGACCCACATATCCATCACGGTGTGGTTGATCTGACACCTGAAGATTCTTGTCCAATTTCTTCTTGAAGACTTCTGTGGTTGTCCCAGTGTTTCTGATATCTTCAGGGGCTACGGACGATAATACAGTGTTGCGATATTGTGCCCACGGCGCCTCTGTTTTTGCCTTCCTGCCATGTCCTTTGCTTCAGTATGTTGCTATGGCAGTGTGCAGATTTGAGACAAAACCCTCAGGTATTTTCTTCTGCTCCAGTGAATACATATCTAGGACTTTAAGGCAGCTCCAGTAATTTGAAGGCCTTTTCTCAGTGCAGGTCGTAAACGATCTCTGTTTCAACTCTGATATCTCTCCTGCTTTGAATGGAGTCACCAACACTGAGCAATATTTCAGATGAGAGAACACAAGCGATTTAAAAGTTCGAAGAATAGAACCAATTCGATAAAACTGACAAGTTAAAATTTATGTAGCTCAAGATGAAAGCAAAGCTTTCTTTAAATAAAGCCCATTAACACCAAAACTTTCAATTCTATCAGAAAAAGCATTCTCCGGTAATTACTTTGAACGTAGTGTTTCCAAATATGAAAAAAAAATAAATTTGCATCTACACAGTCTAAACTTATAGGTCGTCGTCCTTTTTATGGAATACATCACCTGTAATATTTTCACGCCGATAACATGATGCATTCTTTGGTTAATGAATTAAAATCGATATCACTGTATACCTAAAAAACAAAGTGGAGGCAAAAACACGGAACGGCTGAAGATTTAAATTATTATTATAATCAAGGGGGAAGCGCTAAACCCAGAGAATTATACAGCGCCTGGGGGGGGATGTGGAAGGCATTCAGGCTTAATTCGGGGAACTGGAGCACAGATCCAATTCCCTAAATCAAGAGCCCCTCACCAACATCAAAGAACCTTCCTTGAGGGCTGAAGATTTAAAACCAGTCAGAAAAGACATCCTCCAATTATCACACAGATCATAATTTATGACATTAACAAATTTTCTTACTCACAGACTAAACTTTGACGTGTACAGTGTTGTCTGCAAGATGCAATAATTATCAAATATTGAAGCTATTACAAGAGGTCGACCCAAATATGTTTAATCTCATGAATACAAATTTCATATTATTTTACACATAAAACTGGCAGATGTGCATCTACTCACCGGACTTTCACTCTCCGCCGTCGTCAACTTAAGAGACATCTTTTTTTAACATTTAAAGTCAATCAGCAGAATGTTTTGTAAATTATTAGTGCTATTCCAGGAAGTTGGGAATTGGTTCTACAATTTTGGTCATAGATCACCTGTGCATGTCAGCTGTTTTACGAACTTTGCCTTAGTTACCGTACACCAGCGTTGAACATTTGAAGCCTCGTATTTGAACGAAGTAATGTCGAAAAGTTGCAAGAAGAAATATAAAAAAATCAGGCAACCACTTCAAGATCCATTTTCGTTGTACCCAATACTGAATGATTCATTCAGTAGGAGTCAACATTCTGGAATAAGAGTTATTAATACTTTAAGTTATGACTATATTGTTCCATGGGGTGTTCAGGTAAAGGATGATCAATATATTGTGTAACCAGAGTTTCAGCTGTTCACAGACAGTGAATGACTGAGTTTCTAGCTATAATCGAGCTGTTCTACAATCTACATTCTGTTTGCTTCAGAGAAACGGTAAATTTGCCTACATGTTACCACCACTTTCCACATTTTTTGCATCTCCCTTGTTAAATCTGTGGCCCTCCTCATGGGCGTGACTTACTTCCACTAGTGGAAAAAAAAACCTTCCCTAAGTTTTATGTCTTCAACTGCTGCACCTCTCCTCTGGCTCCACTATAGTAATCTTCATCCTCACCTCTGTGTGTGAGATTAACAGTCTGTTACACAAGCAAAACGTTTTTCTAATAAAGGCATCCAGGTATCTCACTTATTCATCAGCTTGTCCATTTTGTATTTCTGTGATGTAATGACAGTCATTAATGTAATCAGTAAGGAATGCAGAACTGATCCTTCTAGAATGCCACTTATAATTCGTCCCCATTTATGCAAACGTTCTGCTTCCTATCAGTCAGCTATGCCTTAAGGAAGAGAACTTATCCGCCAGTACCATGTTGCTGCTTTCATGTACAGGCTTCTGTACGGAACTCAGTCAAAATCTTACTAAAAGCCTTAAGATATCATATTCAATATTAAGATGCACTTCCTCCACTACTTTTACTAAAGAAGGTCAGTCAATGTGTCAAGTAGAAACTGCCTCATAAATCTGTGTTGTGGCTTTTTATTGATTTTCAAAGTATTTCTTTTTTATAATGTAACGAGATTACTAATAAATAAATGTGTTATACTTGAGACTTTCTTGTCAAGACAGTAAGTTACTGCTGCAAATTCTTTCCTGTCTAGTAGATGCTTCAGCTTTGTTTTCTGTGAAAGATTTCATCGTTTTGTAACTGTCAGCTATTCATCTCCATCCTAACTTGTTTTTGAAGTTAGGCAGAGACAAATGTATCGTCTTATACCTCTGAAATACGTAAAATGGGAGAAGACATGATTTAGCTGTACAAGTAGAAAGCTGTTCTAATAATAACTAAGAGAGAACTCAAGTTACTAGATTCAACCCGAGTGAATATATAATTAGAATGGATATAAGAAAATTCTAGTTAGCAGTGGACATAGATGAGTGAAACAAGCTGACAAGTCGTGTCATTGGATAACTTCGAAAATAGATATGTTTATTTAGAAAACGTTCCGTTCCTGGGACACTGACCATTTGTAGCATGTTAGAAGTGGAGAATTTATTGGGGGACATGTCATTGTGAAGGTTTGATAGCGAGCATCTTAAGAATGCGTCAGTGCAATAGTATGATTGTAAGCCACCTGGTAACGTATCAGCCAAATGTGTTGGCGTAGTGGTGAACTTCCTGGGGACGTGTCTGTGTGATGGGGTGGTAGTGTGCATCGAGGTGATGTGTCGTTGCAACGGTGTAGAATTTCCGATTAAACTCGGTACTGGGATGCACTTTCTTACTAAAGAAAAAAGACTTTTTAATAAATGAAGTATCGATCCTAGAACCTTGTTAACTACAATAAAATACCCAATATATTTTATAAAGGTAACACGAGTTCCGAAGTTGGTGTTATATCATGTTTTAGCAGGAGACAGGCCAGTTTGAATCATTTTGTAATAAAGATCATTTCTTTGTTGTATTACGGTGTGGGCTGAGTTTGCTGTATCAGCCTGACCACGATGATTAATCGTAAATAACGATGTTATACACTTCATTCACTATACACTATAAATGTCATTGTATAACTGCAAATCACACGTGAATATTACTTACACATATATAAATCTCACTGTTAATATATATTTGAAAGCTTACACTTTATATATAAGTTCCTTTAATATAACAGGTTTATCTATAAGAAACAAACTTTAACACAATCTTGTCTCTTAATTTCTGTCTATAAACATTATAAACACTATGTGTATATATACTCAGACAAACTGAACATAACTTGAATTGTTGTTGTCTTGGTCAGCAATTTTCGAGCTTGGAGCAGTGGGTGCCGGGTACCATCCTGCGTTTTCTTGTTGGGTGAGTCACCCAGCTCCCGTTTTCTTTGGGTGAGCGCCCGTTTTCTTTTGGCTGCCCATTCTCTGTGATTGAGTCTGGAGGGACTCATTTATACTGATTTATATTGTAAAACACTAGTTTTACAGCTTTTTTCGAAGGACCTTGGCTCATAGGTTATTTGTACACTGTAGTACAACATATCTGGACCACAGTGTGGCCTTTATCCGGTTCGAGCACGACCAATTATGTTGAGAAATGGGTTATCAGCTAAGTTTAAAGAGTTTGTACGTAACTTAGAAAGACAGCTCATCGCCTGCACAGCCGCCCCTGCAGACGAGGTCTAGAAGCTGTCGACTCATCTCTCAACGGGCTGTAAAGAGTTATAATTTGTAAGATTATAAATTACCCCTAGGGGGTGTTATGTCAGCATATTTCATTCACTGATGGCTGACAGACTTACTTGTTTGGACTCAAAAGTCCGCACCTTACTGCCGACTATAGGTTGATTACAAACTCCTTGTGACACAAGAACTGCACAGTCCCCCGTACTACAAGAAATTCGTAACCTACCTTGCTCTTGTAGCGTGAGCTATGGTGTTCTTCACACCTTCGACAGGTATTGGTGACTTGATAGAAGCTGAATTGTCCTTGGATGTCCACGTCTTCCATTGTCTAGGAAACTGACACTGGTACACTATGTTCCACAAGATTTGTCTTTATTGTTCACAATGTTATCACAAGAGAAGCTGATCACACTTAAGTGTTTATTGTGTTTTGTGAGACACTTTGTTCACACTAACGCACAGATCGTTGTTCTTTGTTGGTTATCCTGGCGTCAGTGTCACTCTCAGTAGAGTCAAAAGTAATCTGAAGACGCCACAGCGCCCCATGCCGTCACTGCCCCTTGCACAAAAAAAAAAGCTGACCTAGTACTTTTTGCTTCCTTGCCACTTCCTCGATGAAGCAAAGCAGAAGGTTTGATTCTTGCTGTCTTAAGCATAGACAACAATGTCCACTATCTTTACTATGGTAACGAAGTGGGAGCAGGATTTTCCTTAATTGTCCTGCTAAAGTAAGAGATGTACTGTCTCTTATTAAAATACACTCTGCAACACTGGACTGCAAGGAGCAATGGTCGGTTGACCACAGGTCGCATACTCGTACGGCATCTGTGATCAATTACTCACTGTAGCAGTAAACAAGACGCTTGCCCCTTCTGAGAGGTCTGGGCCCCTCAGGGCTGAAAGGGGCTGAAGGGGCTGAAGGGGGCTGATACCCCCCTCCTGGAGAAAATTTCTCCACAACGGTGTGGGTGTGGCGAGGCGTGGTCAAGTATTATGTGGGTTAGATTAGAGGTCATTCCTTATCACACACGTTTGTGTGTTCATTATGTTTGATCAATAAGTTCTTTCCATTTTGTCTCACATATATCTTATAAAATGAAAGAGCGTTTTTTAGCGAGATTTCTGATAGTAGTAGTAGTGGTTATATTACTAACATTAAATTTTATGTTGTGCAAGAAAGGTATAAAATACCGACAATATGAAAGTTAAGACACATGTGCAACATCTGGATATCTTTATTGTAGACGTTTCGCCATCCAGTGGCTTTATCAATACAGATTCTAGGACATAATAGGAAGACAGTAGAACTATATACAAAAGATGAGGTAATCAGTCCCGAGGGACTGATTACCTCATCTTTTGTATATAGTTCTACTGTCTTCCTATTATGTCCTAGAATCTGTATTGATAAAGCCACTGGATGGCGAAACGTCTACAATAAAGATATCCAGATGTTGCACATGTGTCTTAACTTTCATTAAATTTTATGTTAGTGATAGCCGAGAGATAGTTTTGATGGTCACATCATTACACGGGAGAATGGAAAATTTCTTCGTGCTTGTCGTGTTGGGACTGGCGAGTAGGATTGTCTGAGCCCTGCTTCTTAGTTCCGATTAAAGCAGGACGGGCAATGAAGTCGAGTGAAAACTTGATCAGGCTTCCTCGAGGAAGCCTGATCTAGAAATAAGGATGGGACGTTGAGGAGGAACCCATTACCAATCCACGCTTAGTAAGGGTGCAGTGGGTTTCCTGTACACCTTGAAGGAAGGCGTATCTTTGTCCAGGGTCCTGCAAGGGAGGAGGTCAATGAAGGACGGTTTTCCTTCCTCACTCTCAAGCGCTAGTGGGAATTTGATTTGGTCGAAAGTATCATAGAGATCAAGACGTCTAGGTCATATCAGCAGGACATCGCCGACATAACGATGCAGGTTACAGAATCGGGAACAGTGGAATTGAAGGCTGAGGCTCTAGAGTTTCCAGGAATATGTTAGCAAGCATGGCTGTAAGAGGGTGCCCAGAGTCATGTCAAATTACTGTTTGAAGAATTTGTCCTCGTACTTGAAGTAGTTAAAGTTGATGTAAAACTCAACTTACTTCTTAGTAAGACAACCTGAACCTGTCAGGCTCTAAGGGCTTCTGATGATCCACAAAATAAACATAGCTATACTCCCTATCACTTCGGGCACAGGAGGTGCTGCACACATATTGGTTAAGCACCTCGTAAAAAAGTTTATCCGGATTTCTGGGTACCATAAGTCCAGCAAATTTCACACATTCTGCAGATATGGTTTCTAACATTTCCACTACAAGACTCACGGACACATTGCTTCCTTCGACGTTTTCTTTATTCACTAACGTCGCTACTGACACTTTTATCAACTTTCTTAGATGTTAAATAAACGGCATGTGCAACTTATGAGACATTTTATTGCGGCAACGTTTCTCTAGGAGCTTTGTCAAGCCGATAAAACTAATACAGTTATAATTATAATAATGGAATACAATACCAATAGGCAGATGAATAAGATACATGTGCAACCATCATTACTGTCCCTCCTTTTTTTTATCAAGGACCGTAAGAAGCGAGCCCTACAAATCATGTATTCCGCACTCCGTAACACCACTAAACAAAGGTGTATAATCCTCCCCAACAGCTAGGTTGGTTGCCTTGACCGTCACCAGAGTACTTGCACAAGCTAACACCAGAATCGCCATACCAACCAGCACATTGTTTTGAAAAGCTTAACCAGGATCAAAGTACAGAACTTTTTTTCAATCATTAGAGGATTTTACACAATCTCTTGCAGAGGCTATGACAAAGCATTCGTCGGTGAAACACCATGAAGCCTAGAAAAACGTCTTAGTGAACGCATCAGTGCATGCACAAACAACTTTAGCAATGCATGTGTATGACACCGGAACTCGAACAACCATTTCATGGGAGTCAGTGACTCACACCTACTGATTAAAGAACCAAATGTTTTGTAGAGAGAACATGCTTTGAATCATCTTTAATCGTCTTTTCAAGTGCAAGAACACTTAAAATAACACCTCTCCATGATATAGCAACCAGAATTACTACTACTACTACTACTACTACTACTACTACTACTACTACTACTACTACAAATAATAATAATATCACCACCATTAGCGTGGGCCAGTAAGCATATTGCAGTAGTTATTACACCTTATGTTAACTATATATATATATATATATATATATATATATATATATATATATATATATATATATATATATATATATATATATATATATATCCTCTGAAGAGCGGAACGTTGCTGCAACAAAATCTCATTAGTTTCACAAGTGCCCTTTTACCTAGCTTATTGTCGGTAATTCTACCAACATTATTACTACTCTTCTATTCCATTTTCCTGACACTGTAACCTGTCTTTATGTGGACGATACCCCAGACGCCTTGATGTCGATGCCCAGGTTGATAAGGTTAACACTGTTGAGGCTTTAGTTAGATTTTCATGGGAGTGAAGGAAAAGTCCATTGATGAAGTTCTTCTTTGCCTCCTTGACGTTCTCCATGCCTCCTTGACAAATACATTGTTTCATTATTATTATTATTATTATTATTATTAATTTTAGGATGAAGTACTAAGCTCGTATGGGTTCCTTCTACAATAAGATGGAACACATCTAAGCCATTGCATCATGAGCAACTCACTAGCATCAATGAACCTTCCTAATAGTCGTAGAGAAACTCCATCGACATTTATACTTCTATTTTTACGGTGACTCCCGCATCAAGCATAAATTGGGTATTGATGTCTTATCAAAGGTCCTCTGCATTTCTAGAGTAGACTTTCTCGAGGAGACTTTCATATACATTATTCAAGCTTTCACCCGACTTCACATCCTGTCCTACTTTATCCAGGGACTGCGGACGCAGGGCTCAGCCATCCCTACTCGCCATTCCCGACACGAAGACCATGAAGAAATTTCTTATTTTCCTATGTGGTAATGTGGCCGTCAGTACTACCCAGGCTGTCAATGAAAGCAATATTAACGTAACTACTATATCCACTAATTCTATCAAAGATCTTAAGAAACCTCTTGTCATTTCCCCTCCGTTTTCTGGACACCATTCAGTGCGGCCATTTGTGATAAGTTGACAATAATTTAATAATGAAGAAACACAATGAAATATATTTTTTTCGTCAGTTTCAGAATGATTTTTGCTTAATTACTGCATTCACAAATTTTCGCTTGCCTTATTCGGCAGAAGAGCGTTGCTATTTACGCCAAAATCATAAGTTTTACCTATTCAGCACGACTATATATATATATATATATATATATATATATATATATATATATATATATATATATATATATATATATATATATATATATATTACTGGAGGTGGGAAGTAAGGTGTCTGCATCTGAAGGAGGGATGGAGATATGCTGCTGGTTTTTGAACTATAGTTTCGTCACGTCTCTGACAAGACAGTGATGGAGTGAGTGATGATGAAAGTGTTTTTTTCTTTTTCGTGTTCCCCTACCTCGGTGAGAAACGGCCGTTGTGTTAATATATATTTGTTAAATGCTGTTGCTCAGCCTCCCTTGTGGTTGTTTAGCATCTGTTATCGCTCGTTTTGCAATTACTTCATCATATATTTGTTAAATTAATTAATAGTACATAACTATGATTTTTACATAGTGTTTTACATTAATGTAGAGTAAGATGCCTGTAATAATAGTCTAGGATACGTCACACTAAACCTTAGAGAACAACCGGACAGTTGATTCCTTGTCGTGACGTAGCACATGATAACAAGACAAAGTGTTGACTGGAGCAACAAGCTGACAAGTTGGTATAAGAACATGTACAGCAGAACACACATTAATTTTATACAACGTTTCTTTTAGGAATGAGCGAAATCCTGAGTGAAAGGTTTAAAATTTAAGATTTCTCATCATGACGTACGTGTGTGTGTGTGTGTGTACTCACCTAGTTGTACTCACCTAGTTGAGGTTGCGGGGGTCGAGTCCGAGCTCCTGGCCCCGCCTCTTCACTGATCGCTACTAGGTCACTCTCCCTGAGCCGTGAGCTTTATCATACCTCTGCTTAAAGCTATGTATGGATCCTGCCTCCACTACATCGCTTCCCAAACTATTCCACTTACTGACTACTCTGTGGCTGAAGAAATACTTCCTAACATCCCTGTGATTCATCTGTGTCTTTAGCTTCCAACTGTGTCCCCTTGTTACTGTGTCCAATCTCTGGAACATCCTGTCTTTGTGTGTGTGTGTGTGTGTGTTTGTGTGTGTGTGTGTGTGTGTGTGTGTGTGTGTGTGTGTGTGTGTGTGTGTGTGTCGTCATTAGTGGCACGTATTATCTTTTAGATTATTTTATCTCGAAGAAACTTTTAAACCTTAAAATCTTCTGTAGGATGAGAGAGAAAAATCACTTATAATTGCCCTAAATTATTCCCCCTCAAAGCAAAAAAAAAAAAAAAAAAACTCTAATCCAAGGATAATGGAGGTCAACACTTTTCGCATATAAAATTTTCACGATGACGTATTGAGAGTTGTCTAACAAGCTAATTAGTGCTAGCGTATTAAAAAATATTTTAAATAAATTGTGCTTCCTTTTCAGGTATTTCCCTCCTTAAAGTGTCTGTAGCTAATTAGGAGACTTTTGTGTAGCTTCTTAATGACGACCAAAGGATCATGTGAAGCTTGCCAACAATTAACCTTGTCAACACATCTCTAGGTAACATCTCGCTCCTACCTTCTTAAATGTATTGATATAAATAATTATATTTAGTTTCATAGAAACTTCACTGGAATAATGACCCGTAACAGTTGATTGATTTCTAGATGAATGTTTATTATTAGTTGCACTGGGGCAGCAGACGGGGGTAGACTTCATTTTATGCTCCGCCTCACGCAGGATGGAACCCCGGACACTTTCGTTTCTCTTATAAGTGCCCAGTTTGTATTCCAACTTTCTCGATGGAGGCTTTGCAATTACATATATGTCCATCTATGTTCAGACAAGCGAGCAGAGTTACACTCAAGTACGAGTTGTATCACCATGATTATTGTAAAATCTTAGAGTTTTAGTTTATAACTGGATCTGATATTTTAATGTACGTACAAACATGTTTTCTGTAGATAATATCAAATAATAATAATAATAAAAGACGACAAAGAAGAAAAAAGCAAATGAAAAATATGCTAATGATGAAGATAAGGATAATAGAGGGAAGATTTTTTTTCCGTTTGATAGCCTAAGAAAATCTAACAACCTCCATCTCATCACTGCGTTGCTTATTTCCGTAAGAAATCACGAAAGCTCTTGAAAATTCACTTTTTTTCACAGTGGTTATTTTGTATATTGTGATATAACCTGTTTACTCTGATATAACCTGTTTACACACACACACACACACACACACACACACACACACACACATCGAGGATATCTTGTATGAAAGGCCCCTGGGAGCTAGTGATCATGTGGTTCTGTGCTTCGACTACATAGTTGAGCTCCAAGTGGAGAGAGTAGCAGGAATAGGGTGGGAAAAACCAAACTACAAAAGGGGTAACTACTCAGGCATGAGGAACTTCCTTCAAAACATTCAGTGGGAGAGGGAACTGACAGGAAAACCAGTACAAGAAATGATGGACTATGTGGCAACAAAATGCAAGGAGGCAGAGGAGAGGTTTGTTCCCAAGGGAAACAGAAATAATGGGAAGAACAGAACGAGTCCTTGGTTCACCCAAAGGTGTAGGGAGGCAAAAACTAGGTGTACTAGAGAATGGAAAAGGTACAGAAGACAGAGAACTCAGGAAAATAAAGAGATTAGCCGAAGAGCCAGAAATGAATATGCACAGATAAGAAGGGAGGCTCAGCGACAATATGAAAATGACATAGCATCGAAAGTCAAGACTGACCCGAAGCTGTTGTATAGCCACATCAGGAGGAAAACAACAGTCAAGGACCAGGTAATCAGACTGAGGAAGGGTGATGGGGAATTCACAAGAAACGACCGAGAGGTATGTCAGGAGCTCAACACGAGATTTAAAGAAGTATTTACAGTGGAAACCAGTAGGACTCCAGGAAATCAGAACAGGGGGGTACACCAGCAAGTGCTGGATGAGGTACATATAACCAAGGAGGAAGTGAAGAAGCTGCTATGCGAACTTGACACCTCAAAGGCGGTGGGACCAGACAACATCTCTCCGTGGATCCTTAAAGAGGGAGCAGAGATATTGTGTGTGCCATTAACAAAGATCTTCAACACATCATTTGAAACTGGGCAACTCCCTGAGGTATGGAAGATGGCAAATGTAGTCCCAATTTTTAAAAAGGGAGACAGACATGAGGCACTAAACTACAGACCTGTATCACTAACGTGTATAGTATGCAAGATCATGGAGAAGATCATCAGGAGGAGAGTGGTGGAGCACCTGGAAAGAAACAAGTGTATAATTGACAACCAGCATGGTTTCAGGGAAGGAAAATCCTGTGTCACAAACCTACTAGAGTTTTATGACAAGGTGACAGAAGTAAGACAAGAGAGAGAGGGGTGGATCGACTGCATTTTTTTGGACTGCAAAAAGGCCTTCGACACAGTTCCTCACAAGAGGTTACTGAAAAAGCTAGAAGATCAGGCACACATAACAGGAAAGGCACTGCAATGGATCAGAGAATACCTGACAGGGAGGCAACAACGAGTCATGGTACGTGACGAGGTGTCAGAGTGGGCGCTTGTGACAAGCGGGGTTCCACAGGGGTCAGTCCTAGGACCTGTGCTGTTCTTGGTATATGTGAACGACATAACGGAAGGGATAGACTCAGAAGTGTCCTTGTTTGCAGATGATGTGAAGTTAATGAGAAGAATCAAATCGGATGAGGATCAGGCAGGACTACAAAGAGACCTGGACAGGCTACAAGCCTGGTCCAGAAACTGGCTCCTTGAGTTTAACCCTGCCAAATGCAAAGTCATGAAGATTGGGGAAGGGCAAAGAAGACCGCAGACACAATATAGTTTAGATGGCCAAAGACTGCAAACCTCACTCAAGGAAAAAGATCTGGGGCTAGTATAACACCGAGCATATCTCCTGAGGCGCACATAAATCAGATAACTGCTGCAGCATACGGGCGCCTGGCAAACCTACGGATAGCGTTCCGATACCTCAATAAGGAGTCGTTCAAGACACTGTATACCATTTACGTCAGGCCCATACTGGAGTATGCAGCACCAGTTTGGAATCCACACCTAGTCAAGCACGTCAAGAAATTAGAGAAAGTGCAAAGGTTTGCAACAAGACTAGTCCCAGAGCTACGGGATTGTCGTACGAAGAAAGGTTGAGGGAAATCGGCCTGACGACACTGGAGGCCAGGAGGGTCAGGGGAGACATGATAACGACATATAAAATACTGCGCAGAATAGACACGGTGGACAAAGACAGGATGTTCCAGAGATGGGACACATACACAAGAGGTCACAATTGGAAGTTGAAGACTCAGATGAATCAAAGGGATGTTAGGAAGTATTTCTTCAGTCATAGAGTAGTCAAGTCGTGGAATAGTCTAGAAAGTGAAGTAGTGGAGGCGGGAACCATACATAGTTTTAAGGCGAGGTATGATAAAGCTCATGGAGCAGGGAGAGAGAGGACCTAGTAGCAATCAGTGAAGAGGCGGGGCCAGGAGCTATGACTCGACCCCTGCAACCACAAATAGGTGAGTACAAATAGGTGAGTACACACACACACACACCACACACACCACACACACACACACACACACACACACACACACACACACACACACACACACATACACGCACACACACCACAAACCACACACCACACACACACACACCACAAACCACACACCACACACACACACACACACACACACACACACACACACACACACACACACACCCCACACACACACACCACACACACACACACCACACACACACACACTCACACTCACCACACACACCACACACACACACACACACACACACACACACACACACACACACACCACACACACACACACACACACCACACACACACACACACACACACACACACACACACACACACACACACACCACACACACACCACACACACACACACACACACCACACACACACCACACACCACACACCACACACACACACAGGTCATTTTTTGTCTACGGGCTCCAAGAAGCCAAAGGCATCATGAAACCAATAGGTGAGGGCGACATGACCTAGGTGACAAATTTTCGGAGAATAGGGTGGTTTGCGAGTGGAAGGAAAAGGCCTGTCAAAGTAATTTTCAAGGAAGAATCAGCTGGAACCAGGATCCTGCAAGAGAAAGCACGACTGAGGGACAAACAGGGGTACCAGAGAGTATACATCGATCGCGACAGAACACAAGAAGAAAGAACTGCACTGAAAGAGAGGGTACAGAGACGCAAGGAGGAACGAGAGGCAATGATGAAGATGAGCAGGACCCAGACACAGGAGGAAGGGCAAACACACCCCGCAGAAACTCCCGCAGAAGGACTCCAACCGCAACAATCCCAACGCAACTGAGCAATCTAAACCACAACCCACACATCACCACCAACCCCCACATAACAAACCTCACCCCTACAGCTGCCCAATATGGGCATTCTCACCCCATCCCCCTCAACACAAACCTCACTCACACCACAGCCCCCCATAGGCCCCCACCAAGTCTCTCACTCCCCGAACACCAATATTCTCCCAGGACCACAGTGATAGAAAAGAACCTGAAGGGTTGGTACACAAACGCGGACGGAATAGCGAATAAATATGAGGAGTGGCACAAAAGAATCAACAAGAAAACCCCAGACATCATAGCAGTTACAGAAACGAAACTCGCTGAGACAATAACAGACGCAACCTTCCCACCGGGATACCAGATCCTGAGGAGAGATAGAAGGGGTAGAGGGGGAGGAGGGGTTGCACTGCTCATAAAAAACCGATGGGGATTTGAGGAAATGGAAGGCATGGACGTGATTGGAGAAAGGGACTACATAGTAGGTACAATTCAGTCTGGGGAACATAAAGTAGTCATTGGAGTGATGTATAACCCACCACAGAACTGCAGGAGGCCAAGAGAGGAGTATGAAGAAAACAACAGAGCGATGGTGGACACACTGGCTGAGGTGGCAAGAAGAGCTCACTCGAGCAGAGCAAAGTTACTGGTAATGGGCGATTTCAACCACAGAGAGATCGACTGGGAAAACCTGGAGCCTCATGGGGGTCCCGAAACATGGAGAGCCAAGATGATGGATGTGGTACTTGAAAACCTCATGCATCAACATTTTAGGGACACTACCAGAGAGAGAGGGGAGGATGAGCCAGCAAGACTGGATCTTGTGTTCACCCTGAGCAGTTCAGACAGTGAGGACATCACTTACGAGAGGCCCTTTGGAGCTAGCGATCACGTGGTTCTGAGTTTTGAATATATAGTAGTGTTACAAGTGGAGGCGGGAAACATACATAGTTTTAAGACGAGGTTTGATAAAGCTCATGGAACAGGGAGAGAGAGGACTCAGTAGCAACCAGTGAAGAGGCGGGGCCAAGAGTTGAGACTCGACCCATGCAACCAAAAATAGGTGAGTACAAATAGGTGAGTACACACACACACATACACAAACACACACACACACACACACACACACACACACACACACACACACACACACACATACACACACACACACACATACACACACTCATATACACACACATACACACACACACACACACATACACACACACACACATCTCAGTAGTAGTAACCAGTTACCAGTAACCAGTGTACCAGTAGATGACTCACTACCAACCGTCTCTGCCTGAGTCACTGTCTGTATTCATATTGTGCTGACCACAGCAGTATTCAAAGACCCCCTCACATATGGGTACTGTGGGCAGTCAGTCATACGAGAGTGAACTAGGAGATAGGTACGGCTGTTGGGCGCTCCCCACATTATCCGTAATGTCAAGAAACTAGAGAAAGTGCAAAGGTTTGCGACAAGGTTAGTTCCAGAGCTAAGGGGAATGTCTTATGAAGAAAGGTTAAGGGAAATCCGCCTGACGACACTAGAGGACAGGAGGGTCAGGGGAGACATGATAACAACATATAAAATACTGCACGGAGTAGACAAGGTGAACAGGGAGGGGACACAGAAACAAGAGGTCACAATTGGAAATTGAAGACACAGATGAGTCAGAGAGATATTAGGAAGCATTTCTTCAGTCATAGAGTTGTCAGGCAGTGGAATAGCCTAGAAAGTGATATAGTGGAGACAGGAACCATACATAGTTTTAAGACGAGGTTTGATAAAGCTCATGGAGCGGGGAGAAAGAGGGCCCAGTAGTAACCGGTGAAGAGGCGGGGCCAGGAGCTAAGAATCGACCCCTGCAACCACAAATAGGCGAGTACAAATAGGTGAGTACACACACACACACACACACACACACACACACACACACAAGCAGGATCAAGGCTGTGGTAAACACCATCTTAGTGGACTTCCAATGTCTTCATTAACATTTCAGATGTAACATCATCCATCATCAGAGTCTAAAATTAAAATAAAAGTATAGTAAAACAAATTTTACAGTAATTTAAAATCCTAATTAACTTTAAAATTTGAAACATTGTATAATGTAATAAAATCAGTATAGTCACATAGCTTATACACATTTAAGGGGATAATTAAGAACCATAATTATGGAACCTAGTTAAATTTATTAATGGATAAAGTTAACAAAGGGTAACGTTATGTAATATTTTTTTTTAAATACAAACAGAACTGAATCTATTATACAAGCATACAAGATTTTTGTGAAAAAATTACTATTGCAAATTACCTCAAAAATCTTTACAGATTGGAAGAAATAATTTTTTATTGACAATAATGTAAAAAAAAAAACAGTTGAATATATTATTATTATTATTATTATTATTGAAAGATTATAGCGAGACGGAGAGCAGATCGCTGTATTTAGATAAGGATAAAGAAGCTTTTGTTGTATTTATGGATTTGGAAAAGTTAAATGATAGGCTGGATAGGGGAGCATTGTGGCAGAGGTTGCAAGTTGTGGAATAATTGGCAGGTTACTGACAGCAGTTAAGAGTTTTTGCGAGAATAGTGAGGCTCAGGATACAGTATGTAGGAGAGAGAAAGATTATTTTACAGTAAAGGTGGATCTTAGACAGGGATATGTAATGTCACTATGATTGTTTAATATATTTATAGAGAAGTGAATACAGGGGTGTTGGGGAGACGTATAGGATTGGAAGATAAAGAATCAAACACAAAGTGAGAGTTATCACAATTACTTTTTGATTATGAGCAAAAATTTTCGGAGTTTCGAAGAAAAGTTACAAAGGTTAGTGGACGAATTTGGGAGGGAATGGAACAGAAGAAAATTAAAAGTGAGCATAGGTAAGAGCAAGGCAATGAGAGCAACAAAAAATTTTGCTAATGAAAAACTGGATATCAGATTGGAGGGAGTATGGAGGAAGCGAATGTGTTCAGATATTGGGAAGTGGACTTGTCAGTAGATGGGTCTATGACAGACCAGGCGAACCATAAAACTGACGAGAGGGAAAAGGTGAGTGATGCACTGAGGCTTCTGTGGAGACAAAAAACTGTATCCACGGAAGCAAAGAGTGGAGTGTATGAGAGTGTAGTGGTACTAACGCTCTTATATGGGTATGAAGCATGGGTTGTGAATATTGCAGGAAGGAGGAGGCTTCAACAATGTCCTCAGATGTCGTGTCTGAGGGCAATGTGTGGTGTGAATATGCAGAAAATTCGTAGCTTGGAGATTAGAAGGTTACTGAAAACATTACCCAGAGGGCTGAAGAAGGGTTGTCGAGGTGGTTCAAACATTTAGAGACGCTGGAACAAAATAGGATGACTTGGAGTTAGTAAAAATCTGTAGGGAAGGGAAGGCAGGGTAGGGGTCGTCCTCAGAAAGGTTGGAGGGGGAGGGGAGGTAAGGAGGTTTTGTGTGACTGAGGCTTGGCCATCCAACAGGCGTGTGGGAGCGTGCTAGATAGGAGTGAGTGGAGGCAAGTTGCTTTTATGACCTGGGCTGTTGGAGTGCAAGCAAGGTAACGAAAGGAGTATGGGAAACCAAACTTGAGTGCTAGAGGTGGGAAGTTCAGTTCCTGCACTCTGAAGGAGAGATGGGGATACTGCAGTTTGGAGGGGCATCTGAGCTGTAATGTTTGCACACCTTTGGCAAAACAGTGATAAAGAGCATTGGTGAAAGTGCTTCTTCTTTTTCGAGTTACAGTACCTTGCTGGGAGACTGCCAGTGTTAAAAAAGCTCTTATTTCACTCAACCTTCTCAACACTCCTTCACTCAACCGTCTCAACACTCCTTCACTCAACCTTCTCAACACTCCTTCACTCAACCTTCTCAACACTCCTTCACTCAACCTTAACATGTGGTTGAGATGTCTGATAGTAAACGGAGCCTCGATTTTCCTTCCCATCTTCCTCAGATCCTCAGAATGACCCACACGGGTTTAGTATTTCGTATGATGAAATATACTGACAATCGCTAAACAAAACATAACTTACATTTGTGTTATGAGTGGAGGAGCGTCAGTCCTAGTCTCAAACTGGGGAAACTTCATGAAGTTATCTTACACTTTTTTGGGGACGAGTAATTACCTAAAAAAACTGAAACGTGTAGTAACATACGTTGGACCATTTCCCTGCTTCTGTTCACGGTCCTCTACGGACACGTCTGAGTCTTCAGGATGAAACAGGGAACGTCAGTTTGTATAACTAAGCGACGGGCTGGAGTTTTGAGACTCTATGACCGCGGGTTCAATCCCGGCCGGGGGTATGGTTTAACGTTAGTTTGTAATAACCAGGCAACGTTAGTTGGTAATAATTAGGCAATGTCAGTTTGTAATGAGACCCAGACAACATCAGTTAGCAGTAACAATCAGACAACCTCAGTCTGCAGTAACAACCAGAGAACATTAGTCTGCAGTAACAACCAGACATCAGAATGCAGTAACAACCAGACATCAGTCTGCAGTAAGAACCAGACAACATTAGCCTGCAGTAAGAACCAGACGTCAGAATGCAGTAACAACCAGACATTAGTCTGCAGTAAGAACCAGACATCAGTCTGCAGTAATAACCAGACATCAGTCTGCAGTAACAACCAGACAACATTAGTCTGCAGTAACAACCAGACAATATCAGTCTGCAGTAGCAATCAGACAACCTCAGTCTGAAGTAACAACCAGACAAGATTAGTCTGCAGTAACAACCAGACATCAGAATGCAGTAACAACCAGATATCAGTCTGCAGTAACAACCAGACATTAGCCTGCAGTAAGAACCAGACGTCAGAATGCAGTAACAACCAGTCAACGTTAGTTGGTAATAATCAGGCAATGTCAGTTTGTAATGAGACCCAGACATCAGTCTGCAGTAACAATCAGACAACATCAGTCTGCAGTGACAACCAGACAGCATCAGTCTGCAGTAACAACCAGAAAACATCAGTCTGCAGTAACAACCAGAAAACATCAGTCTGCAGTAACAACCAAACAACATCAGTCTGCAGTAACAACCAGAAAACATCAGTCTGCAGTAACAACCAGAAAACATCAGTCTGCAGTAACAACCAAACAACATCAGTCTGCAGTAACAACCAGACAACATCAGTCTGCAGTAACAACCAGACAACATCAGTCTGCAGTAACAACCAAACAACATCAGTCTGCAGTAACAACCAGACAACATCAGTCTGCAGTAACAACCAAACAACGTCAGTCTGCAGTAACAACCAAACAACATCAGTCTGCAGTAACAACCAAACAACATCAGTCTGCAGTAACAACCAGAAAACATCAGTCTGCAGTAACAACCAAACAACATCAGTCTGCAGTAACAACCAAACAACATCAGTCTGCAGTAACAACCAAACAACATCAATCTGCAGTAACAACCAAACAACATCAATCTGCAGTAACAACCAAACAACATCAGTCTGCAGTAACAACCAAACAACATCAGTCTGCAGTAACAACCAAACAACATCAGTCTGCAGTAACAACCAAACAACATCAATCTGCAGTAACAACCAAACAACATCAGTCTGCAGTAACAACCAAACATCATCAGTCTGCAGTAACAACCAAACAACATCAGTCTGCAGTAACAACCAAACAACATCAGTCTGCAGTAACAACCAAACAACATCAGTCTGCAGTAACAACCAAACAACAGCAATCTGCAGTAACAACCAAACAACATCAGTCTGCAGTAACAAGCCGACAACATCAGTCTGCAGTAACAACCAGACAACATCAGTCTGCAGTAACAACCAAACAACATCAATCTGCAGTAACAAGCAGACAACATCAGTCTGCAGTAACAAGCAGACAACATCAGTCTGCAGTAACAAGCAGACAACATCAGTCTGCAGTAACAACCAAACAACATCAGTCTGCAGTAACAACCAGACAACATCAGTCTGCAGTAACAACCAACACATCAGTCTATCAATCTCAGCAGTAACAACCAGACAACATCAGTCTACAGTAACAAGCAAACAACATCAGTCTGCAGTAACAACCAGACAACATCAGTCTACAGTAACAACTAGACACAACATCAGTCTACAGTAACAACTAGACAACATCAGTCTACAGTAACAACTAGACAACATCAGTCTGCAGTAACAACCAGACAACATCAGTCTACAGTAACAACTAGACAACATCAGTCTACAGTAACAACTAGACAACATCAGTCTACAGTAACAACTAGACAACATCAGTCTACAGTAACAACCAGACAACATCAGTCTACAGTAACAACCAGACAACATCAGTCTACAGTAACAACTAGACAACATCAGTCTACAGTAACAACTAGACAACATCAGTCTACAGTAACAACCAGACAACATCAGTCTACAGTAACAACTAGACAACATCAGTCTGCAGTAACAACTAGACAACATCAGTCTGCAGTAACAAGCAGACAACATCAGTCTACAGTAACAACCAGACAACATCAGTCTACAGTAACAACTAGACAACATCAGTCTACAGTAACTACTAGACAACATCAGTCTACAGTAACAACCAAACAACATCAGTCTGCAGTAACTAGACATCAGTCTACAGTAACAACAACTCTATTAGGATTACAATGTTGAATTTACAGAGAGTTTACCACAACATGGCTAGTCGGGCAGACTTAGTTTAATTCAGTAACAACTAAATACTAGTTTGTGAGTTTAGCAATGTGAATGCTTTTGTTTTGGCACAGTACATAGTTTCAGTATTGGAGTATCATAGGATTCATTATTTTAAGATTGAGATTAATATTTCTGTTTATGGTCAAATGGGTGAGTGAAAGTGTAAGTGTGAACCACTAGGTGGTATTCGTGGAGTTAGTTGATGGGGTGTATCAGGGAGATAAGATGTTTTCTAATGGCAGTTTTAAAGGTGATGAATGTGTCTGCAGTTCTAGAGTTCTCAGGTAGGGTGTTCCAGATTTTAGGGCCTTTGACATACATTGAATTTTTGTAAAGGTTTAGTCGGACACGGGGAATGTCGTAGAGATGTTTGTGTCTGGTGTTATGCCTGTGGGTTCTGTCACAACTATCAAGAAAGCGTTTTAGGTCAAGGTTGATATTGGAGTTTAAGGTCCTGTAGATGTAGATTGCACAGTAGTAAGTGTGGATGTACTGAACAGGGAGTAAGTTTAGATCTATGAAGAGTGGGGGGGGGTGTTGCCAGGGATGGGATTTAGTGATTATTCTTATTGCAGCTTTTTGTTGGGTTATTACTGGCTTTAGGTGTGTTGCTGCAGTTGATCCCCAAGCACAAATAGCCAAACAACATCAATCTGCAGTAACAAGCAGACAACATCAGTCTGCAGTAACAAGCAGACAACATCAGTCTGCAGTAACAAGCAGACAACATCAGTCTGCAGTAACAAGCAGACAACATCAGTCTGCAGTAACAACCAAACAACATCAGTCTGCAGTAACAACCAGACAACATCAGTCTGCAGTAACAACCAAACAACATCAATCTGCAGTAACAACCAGACAACATCAGTCTGCAGTAACAAGCAAACAACATCAGTCTGCAGTAACAACCAGACAACATCAGTCTGCAGTAACAACCAGATAACATCAATCTGCAGTAACAACCAGACAACATCAGTCTGCATAACAACCAGACAACATCAGTCTGCAGTAACAACCAAACAACATCAGTCTGCAGTAACAACCAAACAACATCAGTCTGCAGTAACAAGCAGACAACATCAGTCTGCAGTAACAACCAGACAACATCAGTCTGCAGTAACAACCAGACAACATCAGTCTGCAGTAACACGCAGACAACATCAGTCTGCAGTAACACGCAGACAACATCAGTCTGCAGTAACAACCAGACAACATCAGTCTGCAGTAACAACCAGACAACATCAGTCTGCAGTAACAACCAGACAACATCAGTCTGCAGTAACAACCAGACAACATCAGTCTGCAGTAACAACCAGACATCAGTCTGCAGTAACAACCAGACAACATCAGTCTGCAGTAACAACCAGACAACATCAGTCTGCAGTAACAACCAGACAACATCAGTCTGCAGTAACAAGCAGACAACATCAGTCTGCAGTAACAAGCAGACAACCTCAGTCTGCAGTAACAAGCAGACAACATCAGTCTGCAGTAACAAGCAGACAACATCAGTCTGCAGTAACAAGCAGACAACCTCAGTCTGCAGTAACAACCAGACAACATCAGTCTGCAGTAACAAGCAGACAACCTCAGTCTGCAGTAACAACCAGACAACATCAGTCTGCAGTAACAAGCAGACAACATCAGTCTGCAGTAACAAGCAGACAACATCAGTCTGCAGTAACAAGCAGACAACATCAGTCTGCAGTAACAATCTGGTCTTCACTGTTTACAGTTAGAGAACCTGAGCTTTACAGTTTTCAGTAATAAATGTAAAATATCAGTTTACAATTAGCACTGAACAAGAACATTGTGTAACATAAACAATAGACCGGCTATGATTTATTGAATATAAAAGACCTCCGAAGCTTGTCTCACGAGATAATTACATTATTAGTGGCATTGTAATGAGAATATTAATTGGCGTAATTGTTAATGAATTAAAAAATAGCGAGCGTGAAAACGTGTCCATTAAACGTAATTAAGTAGGGTGTTTGTTACTCGTTATCTCCGTGATAATTGAGTAGGATGGAGAGAATGACTATCCTCTCTCTTGTTATACTGTCATAACTGAGTAGGACAGAGGGAGTGGCTTGTCTCATAATTGAGTCGGATGATCAGGCTGACTAGTCTCTCAGTTGTTGACAGCGGGGATTACCGACACGACATTTGCACTGCCTTTCTGTTGCCTCCTCCTCCATATATAATTCAAAGACCACACTCATGCAGAATGTTTTCTCACACCTACACACAAGACTACGTTCTAACACACATAGTAAAAACCATGTTCTCATACACTTAACACGACCATGCCTCGCACCCATATTCACGACCCCACCTCATACTCATACACAAAACCATGAGTCACACCCATGCAAAAGACAGTGAAGTCCATATAAATAAAACTATGCCTCACAGCCATGCACAAGACCATGCTTCACACTCATACAAAGAACCATGCCTCATACCCATATACTATACATTCAGCTCCCCTCAAGGAAGGTTCCGTGAGGGGCTCATGATTTAGGGAATTGGATCTGTGCTCCAGTTCCCCGAATTAAGCCTGAATGGCTTCCACATCCCCCCCCCCAGGCGCTGTATAATCCTCCGGGTTTAGCGCTTCCCCCTTGATTATAATAATAATAATATACATTCAGCTGCCAATTCTTTAGGTATACCTGTACTCCTGCTCAGTAATGCAAATTATTTAATCAGTCCGCGTCAGCACCTCAATACCTAACAGCATGCAGACATGGTCAGGAGGTTCAGCTGTTCAGACTGAACATCAGAATGGGGAATAAATATGATCCAAGTGACACAGACCGTAGAAACTGTTGATATGCTGGGATTTTCACGCACAACAATCTTAAGAGTTTACAGAGAATTGGTGTGAAAAACACATTGTCGTCTACAGTATTGCTGGTAAGCAGCAGTACTGTGGACGACAATGCCTTGATGAGGTCAGAGGAGGATTAATAGACTGGTTCAAGCTAACAGAGGGTGACAGTGACCTGAATAACCACGTGTTACAAAAGTGGCATGCAGAAGAGCTTCCTTGAATGAACACGTTGAACCTTGAAATGGGTGACACAACAACAAATCACACCGGGTTACATTCCTGTCGGCTAGAAACAGGACCCAAAGGCTACAGTGGGCACAGACTTCCTAAAGCTGGACACTTAAACACCAGAAAAACGTCGCCTGGTTCTGATGAATCGGGATTTCTGCTGCGACATGCAAACAGTAGGGTTAGAATTTAGTGTAAATCTTTGGAATATTGTAGAACTGGAGATTCGCAGTATTAATATGCAACCGACAAATCTGCAGCAACTGTGTGATGCTATCATGTCACCATGGACCAAGATCGCTAAGGAATTTTCTCAGCACCTTGTGGAATCATTACCATGAAGAATTCAAGCTGTTCTGGGATAAAGGAAAATCCTGTCCAGTACCAGAAGGGTGTACCTAATAAGGCTTCTAAATGTGTGTATATATATATATATATATATATATATATATATATATATATATATATATATATATATATGTATGTATGTATGTCGTGCCGAATATGTAAAACTGGTCAGTTAGCAAGAACTCATTTAAAATTAAGTCCATTCTAAAATTTTCTCTTATACGTTTAAAAATATTTTTTTTTCATTAATGTTAATGTAAAAAATTTTAATTTTGCACCAAAAGAATCTTAGAAAACTTACCTAACCTTATTATAACAAGATCAATTTATTTTAGCCTAACCCAACTAAATATATTTTAGATTTGTTTACAGTAATTTAATGCTAAACAAACACAGTGAAATATATTTTTTTCGTTAGGCTCAGAATGATTTTGGCGAAATTATTGCATACACAAATTTTCACTTGTCCTATATGACAAGATGAACGTTGCTATTTAAGCCAAGATAGCAAATTCTGCCTATTCGGCAGGACACATTATATATATATATATATATATATATATATATATATATATATATATATATATATATATATATATATATATATATATATGCGCAAGGAATTCGCGAGAGCAGGCGAAATATACTCAAACACTGATCTCTGGCTGAAGGAGACTCGAACCTACGAACCTTAGAACAAGGTACGCAGTGCTTTACTAATCTACCCACACTGGACAATACCTTGGCGTGTAGCTTGCGCTACACGTTTGATCCAAGGCAGCCAGCTTTCAGGGAGAAGGCTTACAGCTTTTCATCTCATCCCCTGCATGCATCAGCCTTACTAGAGATTTGAACAATGCAAGGAATTCGCGAGAGCAGTCGAAATATACACAAACACTGATCTCTGGCTGAAGGAGACTCGAACCTACGAACCTTAGGACAAGGTATGCAGTGCTGTACCAATCTACCCACCCTGGACAATACCTTGGCGTGTAGCTTGCGCTACACGTTTGATCCAAGATGTAGCGCAAGCTACACGCCAAGGTATTGTCCAGTGTGGGTAGATTGGTAAATCACTGCGTACCTTGTCCTAAGGTTCGTAGGTTCGAGTCTCCTTCAGCCAGAGATCAGTGTTTATATATATATATATATATATATATATATATATATATATATATATATATATATATATATATATATATATATATATATATATATATAAGTCATACCTCAGCAACAGAAGCCAATGTGTACACAAATGGGGCAAACTCTTCCGCACAGCCAATTACAGTTGGTGTCCCACAGGGAAGTGTCCTTGGCCCTCTTCTCTTTCTCATATACATAAATGACCTACCAAATGCATCGCTACTACTCAAGCCCACACTATTTGCAGATGACACTGCATACGTCTACTCTCACCCGTGTCCAGTCATGCTAGCCAATTCTGTAAATACCGAATTGCAGAAAATATCAACCTGGATGAGGACCAACAAACTTACTCTAAACATTGACAAAACCTACTTCATTCAGTTTGGTAACAGAGCTGCAGATGTGTCTCTTAACATAATGATAAATGGATCACCTATCACAAAACTCACAGAGGAAAAATTCCTAGGAATCCACCTTGATAAAAGACTCAAATTTCAAACACATATACAACAAATTTCCAAGACCGTAGGCATACTATCGAAGATACGGTACTATGTTCCACAGTCAGCCCTCCTGGCTCTATATCACTCACTTATTTACCCCTATCTCACTTATGGAATTTGTCCATGGGGCTCAACAACAATAAACCATCTCAGACCACTAATCACCCAACAAAAGACTGCAGTCAGAATGATAACAAATTCCCACTACAGACAGCACACTCCACCAATATTCAGAACTCTAAACCTACTCACAATAGAAAACATCTATACTTATTACTGCACCTACTACAAACATAGAACACTTAACTCTGACATAAACCCTCCCCTCAAACATCTCCTTGCCAACCTCAACAGAACACATGATCATAACACAAGACACGATGTTCCTCGTGTCCATCGCACGCTATGCAAAAACTCAATGCACATAAAAGGCCCTAAAATCTGAAATTCATTACCTGTGAATATAAAAGAAACACTGTTTATAAATTCAAGTCTCTTCTCAAATTCATTACTCACCCACAACTAAATAAATACTGAATAATTGTATCTCATATATGTCTCATTATTGTATCTCATAAATGTCAACCTGTGATCTAATCAAACTTTGTTACTATTTAACTTCATTAACTAACATAATACTCCATTCTACTGATTACACAGCAACACAGTAAATGACCATATGACCTGTCTTTGTAATACTCATTTGTACTAAATTGTTATCTGTTTTACAATAATTTTTGTACCACTGAATATATCATTGCTTAGTTAATCTTAAGTTAATTTTAAGCCTGCCCATAATGCTCTGCATACAAGGGGCTTTGGCATGTTGCACTTTAAAAATTGTATTCCTTGTACTTCTCTGTATCATGTTCAAATTAAATAAATAAACAAATACTGATTGTACAGCAATGCAAGCAACTATACGACCTGTCTTTGTAACACTCATTTGTGCTTAATTGTTATCTGTTTACAATAATGTTTTACTACTGAATACTTCATTGCTTAGTTAATCTTAAGTTAATTTTAAGCCTGCCCATAATGCTCTGCATTCAAGTGGCTTTGGCATGCTGCATTTAACTGTATTCTTTTGTACTTCTCTGTATCATGTTCAAATTATATATATATATATATATATATATATATATATATATATATATATATATATATATATATATATAAATATATGTCGTGCCGAATATGTAAAACTGGTCAATTAGCAAGAACTCATTTAAAATTAAGTCCTTTCTAAAATTTTCTTTTAAACGTTTAAAGATATATTTTTTTCATTAATGTTAATGTAAAAATTTATAATTTTGCACTAAAAGCATCTTAGAAAACTTACCTAACCTTATTATAATAAGAGTAATTTATTTTAGCCTAACCCAACTAAATATATTTTAGATTTGTTTACAATAATTTAATACTAAACAAACACAGTGAAATATATTTTTTTCGGTATATATATATATATATATATATATATATATATATATATATATATATATATAGATATATATATATGTCGTGCCGAAGATGTAAAACTGGTCAATTCGCAAGAACTCATTTAAAATTAAGTCCTTTCTGAAATTTTCTTTTATACGTTTAAAGATATATTTTTTCATTAATGTTAATGTAAAAAAATTTAATTTTGCACCAAAAGAATCTTAGAAAACTTACCTTTTCTTTATGTCGTTGACCTCCTCATGTCTGGCATAGCTCCCTTTTGATGTGTGGCACAGGAGACCATGAAGTCCGAATTGATCAGCCGTCGCTCTGCCGCAAATACATCAAAGTTCGGTGAGGATGGGAGTGGCTAGGCGAAGAGGAACACCAATCCAAATTGTCTATGGGTCGAGTCGAGTGTCCAGGTAGGAATTGGGAACAGCTAGAAGGAAATCTCCAGTGTGTGGTGCCTTCACCGCTAGGAGAGGAGCTTTGTCCTTTCCTGAAGCGTTAGTGAGCATTACGTTGGCGATTTTTTCCATGAGCGGTTTGTCCCAGTGGGACTGTTTGTGCTCTTTAGGAGGAGCTGGTCTACTGGAGGAGTCTGCAAGGGTGTCCCACCACATAGCTGCTTCAGTGAACCTTGGGTCTTGAGCCCCTACCGTGTCTCTCAAGCGTTCAGGGACAATCTTCTTGACTAATCCACTGGAAGCCAAACACAAAGACAGAAATGCAGGTAAAGCTACCTGTGTTGCTTTGCACACCCCTATGCCTCCTAGTCGAACTGGAAGGGTTGCCTGATCCCATTGCCGATCCTCTAGTGACAGATTCAGGTGTGCGTCATATTCGTCGAGTGTTGTGTTGTCAAAAGAGGGTGCACACCTCAGGAAGTGAGTCTTGGCATAGTAAGACACCTTGTGAGGAGATACAGGGCATCATGGACATCAAGATTGCTTACTCCTCCATTCTCTTCAGGTCATTTAATTTGTCCTTGAGGACTGTGTCGATGGCCTGGTGACCCAGCAGTGCTCCCAAGAGGGTACTGTTGGATGGAGTGGTAGTAGAGACTTCCGGGAGGATTGTTCGTACAGCATTGATTTCCTGGTTCGTTGTGATGATTTCACACTTGGAGGGATTGAGGATGAGTCCTAAGACTTCTTCCTGTGTCTTCACCAGTTGTAGGTCCTGTAACAGGGACTCTTCAGTACCTGCCAGAGTGCCATCATCCATATACCAAATGTTGAGCTCACTGCATAGGCTGGAAGTTAGTTTTCTTACTGCCAAGCAGAAGGGAAGTGGAGCGAGTGGATCACCCTGCTGAGCACCCTCTGATGAGGGCATTTATGTTCGCCAAACAAAAGAATTGAGGGTTTGCTGTAGCCAGCTGAAATGAAGCGAAAAAGACATGGGGAACCGATCCTGAGCGGCCGGCAAGACCACATCTCTCTTCACCATATTAAAAGCATTTCTAAAATCAAGTTTAACGACGGCCTTGTCTCCTGGTAGGTCCCTGATGTAAGCCCTTTCCGCATGAACTGTGGCTTCATTTTCTTGAGAGACCTCAAAGCCCAGTTGGTGTGGCTGTAGTAAACTGGTAGCTTCTAGGCGAATATTTCTTACTGCTGCTTTGGTAACGAGACGGCGTTATAAACACATATATATATATATATATATATATATATATATATATATATATATATATATATATATATATATATATATATATATATATATATATATATACTGTCGTGCCGAATAGGTGAAAACTAGTCAGTTAGCAAGAACTCATTTAAAATTAAGTCCTTTCTAAAATTTTCTTTTATACGTTTAAAGATTTTTTTTTCATTTATGTTATGTTATGAAAACTTACCTAACCTTATTATAACAAACGCAATTTAATTTAGCCTAATCCACCTAAATATATTTTAGATAAGTTTACAATAATTTAATAATAAACAAAAAGAATGATTTTTGAGAAATTATTGCATACACAAATTTTCGCTTGCCTTATTCGGCAAGAAGAGCATTCCTATTTAAGTCAAAAATAGCAAGTTTTACCTATTCGGCACGACATTATATATATATATATATATATATATATATATATATATATATATATATATATATATATATATATATAATGTCGTGCCGAATAGGTAAAACTTGCTATTTTTAACTTAAATAGGAATGCTCTTCTTGCCGAATAAGGCAAGCGAAAATTTGTGTATGCAATAATTTCTCAAAAATCATTCATTTTGTTTGTTATTAAATTATTTTAAACTTATCTAAAATATATTTAGGTGGATTAGGCTAAATTAAATTGCGTTTGTTATAATAAGGTTAGGTAAGTTTTCATAACATAACATAAATGAAAAAAAAATCTTTAAACGTATAAAAGAAAATTTTAGAAAGGACTTAATTTTAAATGAGTTCTTGCTAACTGACTAGTTTTCACCTATTCGGCACGACAGTATATATATATATATATATATATATATATATATATATATATATATATATATATATATATATATATATATATATCGATGCAACCACAGAATCAGGTGGTTTTAAATCCAAGGACACTACCTCATCTGGCAAGAGATGGAACCCTGAAGCCTCGCCAGCCTCCCAAGAAGCAGACCGGACTCCCAGTGCTCTAAACCATCATACCACCACAATACATAATGCTAGGCGTCCGGAGAAACTAGAAGACATATTTCCTCCCAGCGTCGACCGCATTCCGGGGAAGGTAAGGTATGAGACTAATTTCATACTACTCCCATTTGGATACCATCCTCGCCAGCGTGTGGAGTCTTTCTGCTTATTAGGAGGCTGGCGAGAGTCCAGGGTTCAATCCCTATCCGGAAGCAATATTATTCATTGCTTTAAAAACACTTGTTTCCGTCGTTGCATCGATGTTTACACTACTCGTGAGGCTGGTATACAAACAGGAGAATTAAATTAACCTCACGGTTTACCTTTCCCCGAATACGGGCGGCGCTAGGAGGAAACACCTCTAGTTATTGAATTGAATGCCTAGCGCTGTGAGTTGTGGTGCGTTGGTCTAGTGGGTTAGATTTTATGTGCTTCTTGGTAGGCTGAAGAGAGTCCAGAGTTCTATCCTTGGCCAGCTGCAGAGAGAGAGAGAGAGAGAGAGAGAGAGAGAGTATGTGTGTGTGTGTGTGTGTGTGCATTTTGAATGGCATCTTACATGGAGTGAGCAAATATAAAGTCATATTTATTAGATAACGTTGCAGCCCTTGGTCCCTTTAACATACGAAGAGTTAAGAATAACTTTCATATAGGCAATAAGTGAGGTGTAAGATTGTGCAGTTTCCTGGTGAAAGTTACACTGTAGCAGCGAGGTTTGCGATGGCGTCAGACATGCTTGAGTCAAAGTTATCGATATGTTATAAAAACATAACATGAGAATGAAAGAACACTGAAGCAGGCCTCCCGGCCCATACTAGGCAGGTCTTTTTCAAACTCAAACCCAATGCTTTCAGCTTTTTCAGCTACAGTGGTGGTTACAGTTATCATTGCTGCTTCCTGGAGTCTAATGTCGAGTTTTGCAGTGACGAGTTGCTTTTCTTTTCTACTCATTAAAAGCTACATGGAGTTCTCGTGGAAGATTTAGGCGTTGCTAAAGCCGTCCCTGTCGCGGACGTATATATATACGCTCAGGTGGATAGACTTCTTTCTATCCCCTCCACAAATTTCTTGGTACAGTGTCCGCAAAACATAGTATAGACGCCTGTTAAATGTTTTTATGACTACATTTCTTAGTTAGGCCCTTGTGGCGTGCAAAGAGTATGTTGCAATTTATTCGGTGTATGTTACACTCCCATATGAGCTGCCTCCCAACCAGCGAACCGGGTGCTGAGGTTTAACGATCAATAGGGTATCCGTCATTAAATCAGTACCTTGGTTCATTGGACAATGACAGGCAAGCCCGCTAAAGCTGAAACAACGTGGTTTACTTGTGCCTAGCGAACTGTGAGACTTGCCTGAGCTGCTGGTTGATACGGTGCACTCTCTCTGGCTTCTGTTTTTGCCATATTGTCATCTTATGGTACACTTACTATTTACCTTATGTACATAGTGTACATGTATAAATCTAACAAATTATATCTGGGCCCAGGAAATACAACTTATGTACTATTGCTGAGTTTGTTTGCTCCACTTTGAGACCCATTACGACTAGATCGCAGACCATACTATACCTGTGTTCGTAATAGCCCTGGATGAAGGACATAGTTACAGTGGTCTGTTTAATGGTTCTTCTGGTGAGCGCCTAATGGATGTTCCTTTTAACGTCATACTGGGAAGCACTAAGAATTTCGTGGGGATTAGTCCGTGGTGGTTTTATTGAGAATGACTTGAGCCTTGAGCCAGCAGTTCTGGATGATGAAAAAGAGGAAATGAAGGCTTGAGTTATATAGATACACTCGTCTTCAAGGAAACAAGGGCCGGGGATGCGGATACCTCATAAGATACCAACTAGAGGCGTGTTTTCGTGCGAGTGCTTAAGATCGTACTTGTTTGTGGGTTTTCTGTATACCTCTACTCTGAAGTAAACGTTTGTCGCTGTTCGGAAATCCACACATGAAGACGTCGATGGAAGGAAATCTACACCATTTTTTTTTTTTTTACTAAAGTCAGTTTTAAAGATGGTTCGACTGTGTTGATTTTATTGAAGGTCGGAATACTAAATCATTTGGGATATAATATTAATGTCTGGGATAGAATACCAAGATATAATCAACGTGTCTTAGTTACAAAACAGTATTAGGAATGAGGGTTTTGAATTTCTTAATCTCCAGGTTCTCCATGAAAAATCTAGCAAGCACAGCACTGAGGAAGCTGCCTATTACTATCCCTAAGCGTGTTTGTAACAGTTATCTAGATACCCGAAAAAGTTAATCACTTAAGGTCTACTAAACTGATGAAAATCTGGAGAGGTAATCAGAGGTTGAGGATGTCGATGAGCCTCTATCTCAGATTCAATGAAGTAGTAAGCAAAATCGAGCCTTCCTTCCTCTTAAGGTTTATCTAAGATCCACAAAGAGAACATCCCTTTATGCCCCATAATCTCTAGCACTGGTTTCTTTTCCAATAAAATGCTCAGTAGTGTATTAAAACCATATTTTAGACACTTTTTCGATGGTATACATAACACATTCGGCAAGTTCATTGATAAAATAAAAAACTGAACTTACACAGTAAGAAATTCTTAACCTTGGATGTCGATTCCCTTTTCACTAGACTCGCTGTTGATGATGTACGTGAATATCTGTCCCTTGAACTTTAAGTGTTTGTTAGTTAATTCATAATTTCAATCAATAATATAATTTCACTCACCAAACACTTTGTCACTGCCAATGTTTTCCCTCTTTCAGCAGTGTATTTTATGAGCTGGTATGGGTGTCCATTCTTCCCAGCCCATACTAACTTATATTGGAAAAGTTTGTCACCTACCGTTCCCTCCATTATATATATATATATATATATATATATATATATATATATATATATATATATATATATATATATAATCAATAACAACTCTGTGACTAGCCAAGGACTCGAGCCCATGTCGTTTTGGCCCGCCTCATGTTGAGCGAAAATCACATGACGCTGGATGCTTGATTTTTGTAGGATTTGGTGGTCCTGTGGGTTAAGTCATGTGATTTTCGCGCACCATGAGGCGGGCCAAAACGACATGGGCTCGAATCCTTGGCTAGTCACAGAGTTGTTATTGATTATATATATATATATATATATATATATATATATATATATATATATATATATATATATATATATATATATATATATATATATATCGTGCCGAATATGTAAAACTGGTCAATTATCAAGAACTCATTTAAAATTAAGTCCTTTCTAAAATTTTCTCTTATACGTTTGAAGATATATATTTTTTCATTAATGTTAATGTAAAAATTTTTAATTTTGCACCAAAAGAATCTTAGAAAACTTACCTAACCTTATTATAACAAGCGCAATTTATTTTAGCCTAATCCTACTAAATACATTTTAAATACGTTTACAGTAATTTAATACTAAACAAACACAATGAAATATATTTTTTTCGTAATGTTTAGAATGATTTTTGCGAAATTATTGCATACTCAAATTTTCACTTGTCTTATATGGCAAGATGAGCCTTGCTATTTAAGCCAAGATCGCAAGTTCTGCCTATTCGGCACTACATTATATATATATATATATATATATATATATATATATATATATATATATATATATATATATATATATATATATATATATATATATATATATATATATATATATATATATATATATATATATATATATATATATATATATAGGTATATATATATATATAAAATTTCACCTGAAAATGTTGCTGGGGTAAAGGTATGAGGGCAACACGAGTCTCGATTAAAATTCCAGCCCTAATATTGCACCGACATTAGGGCTTTGGTGCCTTAATGTTGGTGCATCGGTGTAATATGTATACGTCAAAGAAATAAAAAAAAAAATCTCACAGGGACAAGAAACAGAGAAGAAGCAATGTCTCTTATTTCCCCTTCATACTGAGGAGATCACGTGGAGTTTATCACTAGGAATTCGAAATATACAGACAACCTTTATTCCTTGTTTTTGGCGTGAGAGTTTTTTTTTATCATATGTAACAAAATAAGAAATAACACAAATATTTTTGGTCTAGCTGAAGGATCTTATCAGATAATAAACAAATAAACATCAGTAGTTTTCCACCTTGACAGGTTCACTTAAAGAAGATTATATTTTGCTGCCGAAGCGGCTGGTTTATTGTGTACCCCGGCTGAACAAAATTATATATATACACGAAAAACCTAGGAACTAGGCCGCAAAAGGATTAACTTGAGTACGTAAAGAAGCACAAAATTTTCTTGTTTCTTCTTTGTAACTGCATATAAAAGAGATGACCAGACTGTTATTCGGGTATTCTAACCTCCGCCTACGACACACAGCAACAGGGAAAGAATTTTAACTCATTTCAACAGAGATTTTGTTTTTAATCGAGTAGAGAACAAAAAGGCACAATACTGTAACTGGAACAAAACACAAATAACCCGCTCATAGGAGAGAGAAGCTTACGACGACATTTCGGTCCGACTTGGACTGTTTGCAAGTCACACTAATACAGAAGAGTGATGGAGCCAGTATGTATTGGCGAGAGGAACAGGGACGGGACAAAGAGGAAGGAAAATAAGTAGTGGTAGTGGTAACGCTCATAGTAGTACACTAGCAATAGTAGTAGAAAGTAGGGCTAGTAGTTTTAGTGGCACAAGAAATAGAAAGGGAAGTGGTAGTAACATTAGTAGTAGTAAATGATCCAACTCTGAATGAAACGTCGTGGTAAGCTTCTCTCTCCTATGTGCGGGTTATTTGTGTATTGTAACTGAGTAGTCATGAGCTGTAGGAATGAGAGTTAAGAGAGGCACAACAGGCTTCTGAGATTCCTTGCTTCACGTCTCAAGGTAAACCTTTTTTAACCCAAGGTCTCAAGAACTAGTATTCTGTTTCTTAAGACGTTTGATTGTATAATACTGATGTGTGGGAACACGGTACTATATCCTTTGTAGCTTAATTATTTTAATGTTAAACTGAGGAATATATTTTCTTTCTAATTGGATTTTAGGAGAAATCTACAGTGTGTGGCTTTCGAACGTGATCCGTCCTTAATTATATGAGGCATGGGAGGCCCTTTCGTACTGTTGGGTCGGAAAATGAACCCATCACAGCTCTCGCCAGCTCTCATTAAGCTGCCAATGGCTGCAGCTTACCGAGCCAGAATCACCCCGCTCCTCGCCCCAACATCACTCCACCAATCCAGTGCCCCTTACCACACTTCGCTTATCACATATGACTAGTTCTAGAGACATTCCTTTCTATCCCATCCTGTAACTCCCCGTGTGTTACGGTCAATTATACTTCCCTCTCCACCTCATCCAGTAACTAATCCCAGTCCAGTAACTCTCCTTATCCACTCCATCCAGAAACTCTCCCTATCCACTCCATCCAGAAACTTCCCCTATCCATCTCATCCAGCAACTCTTTACCAGTCATGGTCATGCCTTATCATCCCTTTATTCTGTTACTGTTTTTTTTGCTTTTTCATCAATTTTGACCTCTCCTCCATATTCGCAGCGCCGGTCTTCCCACATGACACCAAAGTTTCCTTACCGCTGTTAGTTGCCAGGACCTGTTACATGTCTTACTTATCTAAGTAATAATGAATTAACGACCTTAACATAATAAAAAAAAACGTGGAGAAGCTGAATATCAATAAATCAGGCGGACCGGATATAATATTTGCCAGGGTCATAAACAAATCAAGATATAAAATCACTTACCCACTAATCGTAATAGTGAATAATGCATTAGAAGTTGGTAAGGTGCCAAAAGACTGGAAATAAGCAAATGTTGCCCCTCCCCCTTTCCATATTAAAAAGGGAAACACGAATTATTCCCTCAACTATCGTTCCATCAGCTTAAAGTTCCTTTTAGGTTAAAAACTGGAGTTTGTTACAGAGACCAGTTAGTTACTAATTGCCAGATAAAAGATCATACTCTACTAACTTGCTTGAATTTTTCAGTTATATATACAAAAAATGGGATGACAAAGCTTCAACAGCTGTAATATATCTATATTCTAGAAGGCCTTCGACAAGATACCCAACGAGGATTGATGGCTAAAATAAAAACGCATGGTACAAGACACAAACATCCTGCCTGGATTCGTGACTGGTTCACAGACAGGAAACAGTGTTACTCTGAGTGCCTTGTCTTAGAGGGGAATTTCCCAGAGATCGGTTGTTGATTCAATGCTTTTCACATTTTACATAAATAATCTCGAGGGAGGGTTGACATCCAAGATAGCTAAATTTTCGAGTAACATTAATCTGGAAAAAAATGCAGCATTCAAAACAGAGTGTTTGAGTATTCATGACAGGCTGGAGCTGTGGTCAGAGATGGAGAAGATGAGTGTCAACATAGACAAGTACAAAGTAATGCATTTAGGGTACAACAATGTCCAACACGAATTCAAACTGTTTGGCAACAAACTTGCTGAAACAAGAGAAAAAGACCTTGGAGTAATAATTAACAATGACCTTAAAAGGAATATGCAGTGCCTATCAGCGAGCATCAAAGATAATGGTAGGTTTCATAGCTAGAAAACTTAAACACGAAACACCAGGCATCATATTAACTCTTCATAATATACTTGTTGGACGACATCTTAAATGTTACTCAAAAATTGGGTCGTCAGATTACTGGAGGAGGTACAGAGAAGAGTTACCTAACTTGTGTTGTGAAGAACGACTCGGAACACTTGAACAGTCATGAAACAGAGTAAGATGAGATTTTATTCACATAGAATTATTAGAAGTGCTGAATAAACTCATAACTCGAAAAATTTAATGGAACTGCAAGGAAGATATAGCACGAACGTTTGCAAAGGTTTAGTTTGCAAAAGAATTATATCAAAATGATAGCAATTACCGCTAATAATGTAAGTTCAGAGATAATGCAGTCATTAAAGAGCCTATGATAATCTTAACAGAACTAATGGTAACCAGAAGTAAGAAGCACTGGTACACAGTAGCTCACGTATTCTAACTAGTTCCATCTCTCCTGCAAATTCCATGTCATTTAAGCAGTGGCCGAAGGGAGAGGAAGGTAGGAAAAGAGCCTTCTACTTTTCTGTCCTTGACACACTCATCTTTTACCAAAGTAAGTAATGCGGTTAATCATCGGTGTGTCTGTAGATATTTTAAAAGAATCTTTTAGTGTGGCTGACCTTATATGGTGTTAATATTGTTCTTTAAATATGTTATGATTCTATTTATCCATTGTTCCAGGGACTGGCATAAGTATTTTATTTATTGTGTGTGTGTACTCACCTAGTTCTCATTTAGTTGTGGTTGCAGGGGTCGAGTCACAGCTCCTGGCCCCGCCTCTTCACTGGCCGCTACTGGGTTACTCTTCCTGCTCCATGAGCTTTATCATACCTCTTCTTAAAGCTATGTATGGATCCTGCCTACACTACATCACTTCCCAGACTATTCCACCTCCTGACAACTCTGTGACTGAAGAAATACTTCCTAACATCCCTGTGATTCTTCTGAGTCTTCAACTTCCAACAGTGACCCCTCTCTGGAACATTGTCTCTGTCCACCTTGTCGATTCCTCTCAGTATTTTATATGTCGTTAGCATATCCCCCATATCTCTTGTGTCTTCCAGTGTCGTCAGGTCGATTTCCCTTAACCTCTCTTCGTAGGCCATACCCCTTAGCTCCGGGAATAGTCTTGTTGCAAACCTTTGCACTTTCTCTAGTTTCCTTACGTGCTTGGCTAGGTGTGGGTTCTAAACTGGTGCTGCATACTCCAGTATGGGCCTAACATACACAGTGTACAGGGTCCTGAACGACTCCATATTAAGATGTCGAAATGCTGTTCTCAGGTTTGCTAGGCGCCCTTACGCTGCAGCAGTTATTTGGTTGATGTGCGTCTCTGGAGAAGTGTCCAGTGTTATACTCACCCCAAGATCTCTTTCCTTCCTCAGTCTTCACGACTTTGCACTTGGTGGAGTTGAACTCCAGCAGCCAGTTTCTGGACCAGGCTGCAGTATGTGTGTGTGTGTGGAGCTACTAGGTTCACCCTCTCCTGGCTTCGAGAGCCTTATCGTACTTAATGCTATGTATGGATGCTGCCTCCACTACATTCTCTAGGTCATTCTATTTTCTGACTACTCTAAGCCTGTAGAAATACTTCCTAACATCCCTCTAACTCGTTTGGGTTTTCGCCTTCCAGCTGTGCCCTCGTGTTCATGTTTTCTGCCTCACAGACAATCTGTCCCTGTCTATCCTATCAGTTTCCCTCTCAGTGTTTTGTACGTTATCATGTCACACCTAGTCCTGAAAGCTAGTCTTAGATTTGCCCTGTACTTCATCTGCGGTCTTCTTTGCCCTTCCCCAAACTTCATAACTTTGTACTTGCCTCAGTTAAATTCCAGTAGCCACTTGTCAGGATGGAGATAAACGGTATAAAATACCGACACGAGGGGAAAATAAATACAAATGCAGTATAATGCGATCCTTTGTTGACAACGTTTCCCCCACACAGTGGACTTTATGAAGTGACAAGCAAATCTGTTTGTGACTTGGTAAAGTCCACTGTGTGGGCGAAACATAGTCAATGAAGGATTGTATCATGCTGCATTTGTGTTTATTTTTGCAGCCTCTTGTGAGCCGCAGGCGGTCTTGGTCGTCATCGGCTTGTATTCTTCTCGTTAGTTTCACATTATCATCAAGAAGGGATATCTCTAGCTCTGTCCCTTTCGTCACGTCATTCACGCATACATGAAATAGTACCGGTTCTAATACTGATCCTTGAAGAACCTCACTCGTCACATGCACCCATCCTGATACCTCTTCTCGAACAATTACTTTTTGTTTCCTTCCTCCTAGGTGTGCATGTGTGATATCATTTTTTTAATAAGCAAGTGTGAAACTCGAGTGGGCTTCCTTTCTCTTCATTTTTTAACCCGTGGAATGATCTATTTACAACCTCGGAATGTAATCAGCGAGGCAATACGATTACTTCAAGACCATTCAGTCTTAGTTAAATTTACAGACTTTTTTTTTTTGATAAACAGACTCTAATGCAGGATAGGAAGCTATACTGAGACATTTCATTTGGAGATGAAGCTTTTAAAACCAAGGTTGGATACTAGGCCTGGTGATCAACCATGGAGACCAAGCTTGGAGGTTTATTAGCTTGGAGGTTTTACCACCTTAGTCCCAGATACTTGTTACATATGCTTGAGGTGAAGGGACTTTGATTCAAGGAATTGAAATTATCCTCTTATTCTCAATGCGCTGTACTACTCGTATAGATAATATAAATAACAATAATAATGTGAATATAAGAAGGTTATGTCCGTGACGTGGAGGCCTCTTCTTCTACACGACTTTAAACTGTAAAAAGAAATTTGATTCAAATGTAAAATTGATTATTGTTATTGTTGCTGTTGTTGCTGCTGCTGCTGATATTATTATTTTATTGTGATAATTATTTATTATTATTATTAAGGTTAGTAATTTGAGTTAAATGTCACCTTCACAAGGTTTAGGGTTGATGAGTTTTATGAGTGGACAACACCAGTGTCTGGGCAAGGTGTATATACCCAGGTGATGTATATTTTTGTATATAGACCTACAGAGATACACTGATAGTGTCCTTTAACCACTATTTTAAAGATTTAAATATTCATAATAATAGTGTACAAGTAAATTCCTGTGGGAATGTGACAAATCAAGATACATTCAAGACAATGAAGGAGACGTTTCGCGATTTGTGGATTTATGAATCGTAATGATTAATTAGGAAAGATAAAGCCACAAGTAGAAAAACGTTGTCTTCAATAAACACCTTGTGTCTTATTCCCACAATCTTTCGGCACTAATATACCTATGCTTATATAGGTCAGTTTCTGTTAATGTCCCTCTTGCATTCGATATACCTGTTACGAGATTCAAAGAATTTCGTACCCTGTTGACCTCATCATCCAAGGTGTTGGTGCCAGTTCCCGCAGGGTCTCATAGTCATCATTCCCAGGGGTGTCCAGTCACTTACAGGAAACTGTGGTACAGTCTTCTCTTGGTATAAACCTTGGTATTAGATACTGACAAGTTGGTTTAGAAGTAAGCAAGGTCCCAGGACCGAAACGTTTTTTTAATAAGTATGTCCTGGTGTTTGCTTACGTGTTTTTCTAAACCAGTCTGTTCTTGAAACTTCTACCCTCGTTCCGGCAATAGGCTTTAGGCATGACGCTTTAAACCTAAAATAAAGTAACCAATCTCTGAGGTACAGTTTGGCTAGTGGTGTGACGCTCCAACACGCTCCTGGGCTAAGCTGCACTACTCTATACATTACCATAGTCTCACCATGCTTCTATACTTACCTTTTACTCCATCTATAATTAAAGCATATAATTAGCAACTTTTTTTTAAGACCATCGATTAAGTCTGCATTTTTTTAAAACTTCGTTTAAAAATGTTCTTGTTTGAGCTCTGAATGTTTAAATAATGTGTCCTAAGCTCCCTTACTGAAAGTTAGATTGAAATTAAAGTTTTACGAAAATCGTCTATTGAACCTTTGTTATCATATATGATTAGTGAACTGAGGATCACAGTTCTCGCCATAAGCCTTCGATCAATTATATGCTCTTTCTGTTAGGTAATTTTGGATAAAATTCATCCCATACCCTTTTGCGAAACATGAATTACATCACGTGTTGTGGTACATCATTATTTGGTGATGCTGGCAGTGGGCCCAAGAGCTAGAATTTAAACCCCGCAGACAAAAATAAGCGAATATATCGTTAAATTAGACACATGTACAACTCTTGGGTATCTTTATTGAGGAAACGTTTCGCCACACAGTGGCTTCATCAGTCCATACAAAGGATAAACTTGAAGAACAGTAGGAGAATGAGGTAATCAGTCCCTCAGCCTTGAGTCGATGTGGTCAGTCCATCAATCTTGAATAGAATACGGCATATGAGCGGAGAAGCAGCTTATAAACCGTAGGTAGGAGAGGTGCAGCAGTTGTAGGTGGTGTCACATTTGTCCACTGTGGAAGTAGGTCGTGCCCAAGGGTTAGGCAAGCGAAGAATTCCTAAGTATTACGATCCCAAGAACTACTTCCACATTGGACAAATGTGACATCACCTATGACTGCTGCACCTCTCCTGCCATACGGTTTATAAGCTGCTTCTCCGCTCATATGCCGCATTCTATTCAAGATTGATGGACTGACCACATCGACTCAAGGCTGAGGGACTGATTACCTCATTCTCCTACTGTTCTTCAAGTTTATCCTTTGTATGGACTGATGAAGCCACTGTGTGGCGAAACGTTTCCTCAATAAAGATACCCAAGAGTTGCACATGTGTCTAATTTAACAACGTGTCGGTTCTTTGAACCATTCATCTACAAGCGAATACATCACTGAATTAATCATGAATTATTTGGTAAGAGGTAGACTATGATTGTTTATTCAGAGTTTATAAATTGTTTATTCAGAGTTTATAAAATGTTTATTCAGAGTTTATAAATTGTTTATTCAGAATTTATAAAATGTTTATTCAGAGTTTATAAATTGTTTATTCAGAATTTATAAAATGTTTATTCAGAGTTTATAAATTGTTTATTCAGAGTTTATAAATTGTTTATTCAGAATTTATAAAATGTTTATTCAGAGTTTATAAATTGTTTATTCAGAATTTATAAAATGTTTATTCAGAGTTTATAAAATCCTCTGCCGTTTGTTGAAGATTGCACTTTGTATTATTTCCATCGATTTGTTGGACGCACTGCAAGTGTCTTATTTCACGTTAATACCTCATTGTAGAATTTACCCATAACGGTATACAACCATTCTCTCTCTCTCTCTCTCTCTCTCTCTCTCTCTCTTCCCCCCTATCCCCCTCTCTCTCCCTCTCTCTTTTTCTCTCTCCTTCTCCCATCTCTTTTTTCTCACCACACACACACACAAATAATCACTATCACTTCTAACCAGTACTCGTATAAATTATTTTTATAGGTACCTCAATTAAAGTATGCAAAATAGCAATGTAGGTGAATGTTTCTTTATAGTTATAGTGATATATTAGCATTCTCGTTAAATATTATCCATATTACAAGATTTGTGTCAAATTAATTAACTTTGTACATTTCATTATTCTCTTGTTTGTAACTACTCTCAGAGTTTTGCATTGTGTTTTCTTACTAATATTTTTATGGCCACTGTTAAAACTTCTAACTTTTTTTCCCTTATTTTCAGGCACAGGTCACTGCATCACTGCGCTGCACAAGTCCCTACATCACTGTGCTGCACAGGTCACTGCATCACTGTGTTGCACAGGTCACTGCATCACTGTGGTATCTGGTAGTCTGCTCCAAGATATAGTTAAGATAGCAAGAAAGATGTTCACTGAAATTTATTAGTTTGAAAGAGAAAGAGTAAATACATAATTCTTGAAAAATAAAAACATTGAGTATAGACGTCAATAAAATTAAGAAATAAACGTTGCCATGACATTCTACAGATTATGGCAATTTTTGTGGTGGTGCTGATAGTGAAATATGATGTTGATGGTGGCAGGTGGTAGTGTGGTGCTGTGTTGGTGTTGATGGTGAGTGGTGGCAGCGTGGTGCTGGTGACATGGGGCGCAGAGCCTTGCACCAGCCGGGATAGTGTTGTGGCCAAGTGTTGTGGTCGCTGTGGCCATGTTGGCCTCTGCGGTCGTGGCCAGACCAACACCATCCTTGCACCACCTCATCAACATATCTCATGCCACCAACTTGACTTTGCAGCCTTCTGTAGCCGCCCACACCTCACTTGCAAGCTCCCAAGGACCAATGGTAGGCACTGATTCGCCTTTTGTAATAGTGGATCCACTTAACTTAACAGCGTTCGAGGGGGAAGACGTGGAAGCCGACGAGGGCGTATTTCATGGGCTGTTTACGACGGTGTTGGTGGTGCTGGTGTTGCTGATGATCATTGTAGGTACTGTCGTGGGTAACCTGCTAGTCTGTGTCGCCGTCTGCCTCGTCAGGAAACTCAGGAGACCATATAACTATTTACTTGTGAGCTTGGCAGTATCGGACTTATGTGTGGCACTCTTGGTTATGCCGATGGCATTGCTTCACGAGCTCCTAGGCAACTGGCAGTTTGGACGGCTAGCCTGCGACGTGTGGGTGTCGTTTGATGTACTCTCCTGCACAGCCAGTATTCTCAACTTGTGCATGATAAGCGTCGACAGATACTTGGCCATCACAAGGCCTTTGGAATATGGGGTGAAGCGAACACCACGCAGAATGGTAGCATATATCGCCTTTGTCTGGCTTGGTGCTGCCTTCATTAGTGTTCCGCCCATCCTCATATTGGGTAATGAACACGGAGATGGGTCCATCTGCGAAGTCTGCCAAAACTTCTGGTACCAAATCTATGCCACTTTCGGCTCCTTTTACATTCCCCTGACAGTGATGGTCATCGTTTACTATAAGATCTTTTGTGCGGCGAAGAGAATCGTCAATGAGGAGCGGAAGGCCCAGGCGCATCTTCGTCTTGTGGAAGAAGCTGATGCCGACGCCAGAGCCTCCACCGCCATGCTTGGTTCATACACTCAGCTCAAGCCCGTGTCCAGGTAAGATCATTTTGGTATGTTCTGACTCCTTAGAAACTACACGGCCATCTATTTATCACTTCTTTCAGCACGTAGTCTTCTAAAGAACTAGAAGAGTTGTGTTACTAGTAGAGTGAAGGCGAGACATTGTAACTGAAAACGCTATCTGGTAAACCTGACAAAGTTTTTCGATTTATTTTCTTATAAGTCTGTCCTTGTCAGCCATGACTTGTACACCAAGCTTTAGCGAACTCTAAGGCACTTAGTTTTAGCTCATGCTCAGGAGCTCAGTTTTAGCATATACTCGAGATCTCAGTGTTAATATTTATTCTCGAACTCAGCTTAGGCAAATACTCAGAAGTTCGGATAAAGAATAAAAAAAGGCACAATACCGTGACTGGAACAGTGCACACATTTCTTGCACATAAGAGAAAGGAACTTACGACGACGTTTCGGTCCGACTTTGAATCATTAACTAGTTAATGGTCCAGATCGGTCCGAAACGTCGTTATAAGTTTCCCTCTCCTATATGCGGGTTGTGTATTTAGTATATACTCAGGAGCTTAGCTTATGTGATTACCTTAAGTGTTCAAACAGTAACCCTCTTATTTTTATGATTACCAGAATAGTTCATCTAGCATCCCCTCTCATTTCTTTACCCACCGTCTACAGGCTACTCCGATAGACTCTTTAGGATGCAGTTTCACGAGACTAACGAATTTCACAGCGCGGCATTTTTGGTCATTTCTACGGATTTTCATATTTTGTACTTTGACCAGGTAGGTAATATTATCTCTGAAGATAATTTTATCTCTTGACTCTAGCCAGATTCTATAACTCATATAAATGGAGGAAATATTTGTTTGACATAAAGAAAGTCAACGAGAAATGTTAGCAATAATGCAATAGAAGTAGAAAAGAATATTAATAATTATGTTCTGAGATGGTATGGTAGTGTCTAACCTCAGTGAACATGATGCTTCGGGAACGACAAAAGCCTATATAACCTCAGTCTTACGAACGGTTCTTTTAATAAAATATTTTATTTTTTTTCTGCCCTCCAAACACCACACAGAATCTACATATTGTCCGTCTCTACTGATTTGAGTATTTTGTTCACTTTTTCGCTGTAAGAGAGCGTCACACACTTGTATTAAGACGGAAGTAATTATTCACGCAGCAAAAATGAATACTTCTTCATGACGCTCTGTAGGTGCATACCTTCGGTTCCTTTACTTCTCACTGCATTCTCATTCGGATTTACTCTCAATAGATTTGTCTCCACCACAAACATACCTTAAACAATAATAAGTGTATCCCATGATTGCATTATGAAAGGTGTACTCCCCCCCCCATCCCTAATGTCTACTTTACAAATTAATTTTATCTCACTTTGACGTCTCATCACTACTTCCCTGTATACAATAACCACGGGGGTCTACAAAACCGTAATCTACTGTATACGTATTAAAACACTGAGCCACTCGCATCCGTAAACATTATACTTCTATATCGTTTCCGCTCCTTAGAAAGATATATCTTGTTTCAGAGAGATCAGTGAAATAAGAGAGTAAAGCTTGTTTAATAATAGTTTTAGAGAGAGCGCGCGAGCGAGAGAGAGAGCGCGAGCGAGAGAGAGAGAGAATCTTAACATCAGCTCTGAGACATAATTACACTCTACGTCAGCAATATACCAACAGCAACATGTGTTACCTCGCATAAACCTATAACATGCATCCTTGTCCTTGACGCTCACGTTACGAACACTAATTACCTCTCGGGTACATGTCCCTGATATGACAGACGCTTGATAAACTACATGTATTTCGGTCGTTGCACGAGCCGAGAAAGATATCCAAGAATTGCTTAGCTCCACACTCTGCAAATGGAATAGTGCAGAGTGCGACATAAGTTTCTAACGCAGCTAAATACTAGCGTTGAAAACTGAAAGCAGATCAGAAGAGACATTCCCAAGACATCAACTGGAAGCTAATATCTCAATTTCTTTTATGAAACTTGCAAATTAGGACATACACAGCTCAAATAAAATTCAGACCACACACAAACACCAATATTCTAAAATACTCAGACACATTAAGGTAGAAGCATCTCAGAAGTTGCATTATCCAGGTATCAGTGGTGAAACATTGAAGCTAATTGGACTGCACACTCGGAAATTATCACATGTTAAGGAGCATTTCAGTTTCCCAGTTTCTTCCCAGCAAAAAAAAACAAAAAACAAAGGACGTCCACAGGCCAAAATCAATCCAGATTCTCTAATATTAACCAGTTTTTGAGTGACTAAGCAAGCAAGTACATGAACTAAGTAAATATGTAAGTAATTAAGCTCTATTCAAGCTTTGGATATATAACATGCAATTTTTTTACAGTGAATTAGAGGACACACAGTCCTCTAATTCACTGTAATTTATGTAATGTATTATATTACATAAATTTAACCAAGGACAACCCAATAAAGTCAAACACTGATTTATTTCTGATCTGAAGAGATATTATTTCACTGAAGCAAATTTGACTAATAAAATTGGCACATTAAAATTTAAACACCCTAAAATCAGGAGAAATCTTCTTTAGAGGAAAACACTTCAGCACTACAACTTTAGTGCTGACCAGAAGATGCATTCACCAGTTACTACACAGATTCCAACAAACTTAGCACTTACACAGCCTTGACCCAAGAAATGTTCCCTCCATTTAATACAACATCCGTTAAAGATTGATGTCATTCACAATTGTTTTTAAATCAGGGAAAAACGGTAAATTCGTATGGGGTCATGAATTGAGATTCCCTCCAAGGCAAGAAAGTGAAGTCTAGTTTCTGGATCAGGTGTCTTTCACCAATATCAAGGCTTCCCTTTTAGGAAGCATAATTCAGTTAAACAATGAAAAATATTACTATACAGTTTGAAGATTAAAAGCGGCAAAAATAATTGCGACACACGCCACTAAAATTAAGAAACAGGGGTGTCAAAATTTGAAGCTGATTAGAAGAGCCTTTATAGAGTGATCTGATGGAAACCAATTTAGCAATGTCTAAAAAAAAGGGGCAGAGGGCACCTGCATTTGTCAGCTGTTTCAGGAAACTTCTCCTAGTAATGGTTGACCAGGGGTTAAAAATTTGAAGACAATACGATAAGGTGTTCTGAGGCTCTAAACGAAAGCCTTGGACGAAGTTATTGGAACACCTTACTTAACAACACGCTGGCTCTACCACAGTATAAAAGACTTCACTGAACTCTTGAATATTAAAAATGCTATTAAAACGCATATTTGTCTTTTTTTTAAACTTCTTCTCATTCTTTTAAGAGAAAATAAATGATTTTGTGTTTAAGAAAGAATTGGCAATTTGAAATATACAGTATCCAAATTCAATACAAAAAGTCAGTCATTTAAGGCACATCAACCTGCAAGTGTTTGAAGCAAACTAGAAGAGGCGTTTTCTAGTTATTGCCTGGAAAGCAATTTAATAAAATTGGCAATTTAAAATTAACAAGATTCAGGTGAAAGCTAAGTTTTCTTTCAATAAAGCTCATCAACAGTGAAAGTTTGAAGCTTATCAAGGAAAAGGTATTCCCCAGGAATTACTCCGAATCCAATGATTTTAAGTTTTGTTAACAAAGTCTAACCTTCCAGGGCGTCATCCATCTTATAGGAGGCAGCAACATGACTGTTCTGAACCTGATAACACCAGGCAGTCCTTAGTTATTAAATGGAAATACTATTATTTATATATAAAAATGGCAAATTGGGACTTAACCGAATAACAAGGATAACCTTGCATTCTGGGAAAAACACAAATGTTAAAGATTTAATGCCGATCAGAAGAGACATTCTCCAGTTATTGCACACATTCCAACTTTTTTTAAAGAAATTTGTTGAACTGACCATAAGATGCATCACCTATTAAATATTAAAGCCAATTCAAACGAGATACTCAAATATTTTTAACGTGATTTAATGGCAATAAGAACTGCACACAATTTTACATAATTTGACAATTAGCCAATTTGTCAGTTTACTGAATAAACAGTAATATTTATTTGCATTCAATAACTAAAAAATTGACGATGCATTCCATAAGACCTATACCTCCATAAGTTTAATCTGATTAGATGCAAATTTGAAATTTTACAAACTTTTTTAAAGACAAAAACTTGTACAAGAATACTTATTTTTATATTTTGACGCATTAGAATTTTATCATCACTCTTCCCTGTTCCATTGAGGTAGAGGCGGCTGAGTTTATGGGATGCGGGGATACCTTTCTCGGATCGTACAGCGACCAAAATACACCTAGTTGTATTAACTTACTTACCATAATTCAGAAGGGACAAGACAAACATAGAAGGAACCATAAGGTTGATTTGTTTACACAAACGACACCAATACTGATGACAGTCGTCACAGAGTGAGCCTAAGACGTCTTGTTTGTTAATTCATAGTTAAGTTGTTTATCTAAGGCCACTTCAGTGATGGCTTTCACTCCAAGTGTCACTGTAGCAACACCTGTAGCACAACAGGTGCATCACTACAGGTGTGTCACTGTAGACACATGTGTATCACTACAAGTGTGTCACTATAGCCACAAGTGTGTCACTGTAGGCACAAGTGTATCACTACATGTATGTCACTGTAGCCACAAGTGTATCACTACATGTGTGTCACTGTAGACACAGGTGTATTACTACAAGTGTGTCACTGTAGCCACAAGTGTATCACTACAAGTGTATGACTGTAGCCATAAGTGTATCACTACAGGTGTGTCACTGAAGACACAGGATATCACTACAGGTATGTCACTGTAGACACAGGGTATCACTACAAGTGTGTCACTAGATATACGTGTATCACTGCAACTTTGTCACTGTAGCCACAGGTGTATCACTACAGGTGTGTCGCTGTAGACACAGATGCATCACTACAAGTGTGTCACTGTAGCCAAAAGTGTATCACTGCAAGTGTTTCACTGTAGCCACAAATGTATCACTACAAGTGTGTCACTGTAATCACAAGTGTATCACTACAAGTGTGTCACTGCAGCCACAATTGTATCATTACATGTGTGTCACTGTAGCCACAGGTTTATCAATACAGGTGTGTCACTGTAGATACATGTGTATCACTACAAGTGTGTCACTGCAGACACAGGTGTATCAGTACAAGTGTGTAACTGTAGCCACAAGTGTATCACTACAAGTGTGTCACTGTAGCCACAAGTGTATCACTACATGTGTGTCACTGTAGCCACAGGTGTGTCACTTTAGACAGGTGTATCACTACAAGTGTGTCGCTGTAGCCACAAGTGTATCACTACAAGTGTGTGACTGTAGCCATAGGTGTATCACTACAGGTGTGTCACTGTAGACACAGGTGTATCACTACAGGTGTGTCACTGTAGACACAGGTGTATCACTACAAGTGTGTCACTGTAGCCACAAGTGTATCACTGAAAGTGTGTCACTGTAGGCACAAGTGTATCACTACATGTATGTCACTGTAGCCACAAGTGTATCACTACATGTGTGTCACTGTAGACACAGGTGTATTACTACAAGTGTGTCACTGTAGCCACAAGTGTATCACTACAAGTGTATGACTGTAGCCATAAGTGTATCACTACAGGTGTGTCACTGTAGACACAGGATATCACTACAGGTATGTCACTGTAGACACAGGGTATCACTACAAGTGTGTCACTAGCCATACGTGTATCACTGCAACTTTGTCACTGTAGCAACAGGTGTATCACTACAGGTGTGTCGCTGTAGACACAGATGCATCACTACAAGTGTGTCACTGTAGCCACAAGTGTATCACTGCAAGTGTTTCACTGTAGCCACAAGTGTATCACTACAAGTGTGTCACTGTAGTCACAAGTGTATCACTACAAGTGTGTCACTGCAGCCACAATTGTATCATTACATGTGTGTCACTGTAGCCACAGGTTTATCAATACAGGTGTGTCACTGTAGATACATGTGTATCACTACAAGTGTGTCACTGCAGACACAGGTGTATCAGTACAAGTGTGTAACTGTAGCCACAAGTGTATCACTACAAGTGTGTCACTGTAGCCACAAGTGTATCACTACATGTGTGTCACTGTAGCCACAGGTGTGTCACTTTAGACAGGTGTATCACTACAAGTGTGTCGCTGTAGCCACAAGTGTATCACTACAAGTGTGTGACTGTAGCCATAGGTGTATCACTACAGGTGTGTCACTGTAGACACATGTGTATCACTACAGGTGTGTCACTGTAGACACAGGTGTATCACTACAAGTGTGTCACTGTAGCCACAAGTGTATCACTGAAAGTGTGTCACTGTAGCCACAAGTGTATCACTACATGTGTTTCACTGTAGACACAGGTGTATCACTACAAGTGTGTCACTGTACCCACAAGTGTATCACTGCAAGTTTGTCACTGTAGCCATAGGTGTATAACTACACGTGTGTCACTGTAGACACAGGTGTATCACTACAAGTGTCACTGTGACCACAGGTGTATCACTACAGGTGTGTCACTGTAGCCCCAGGAGTAACACTACAGGTGTGTCACTATAGACACTGGTGTGTCACTGTAGCCACAGATGTGTCACTACAGGTGTGTGTCACTGTAGCTACAGGTGTATCACTACAAATGTGTCACTGTAGACACAGATGTATCACTACAAGTGTGTCAATGTAGCCACAGGTGTATCATTACAGGTGTGTCACTGTAGCCACAAGTGCATCACTACAAGTGTGTCACTGTAGCCACAGGTGTCTCACTGCAAGTGTATCACTGTAGACACAGGTGTATCACTACAGGTGTGTCACTGTAGACACAGGTGTATCACTACAGGTGTGTCACTGTAGCCCCAGGTGTATCACTACAGGTGTGTCAATGTAGACACAGGTGTATCACTACAGGTGTGTCACTGTAGACAGGTGTATCACCACAGGTGTGTCACTGTAGCCATAAGTGTATCACTACAGGTGTGTCACTGCAGACAGGTGTACCACTACAGGTGCGTCACTGTAGCCGCAAGTGTATCACTGCAAGTGTGTCACTGTAGCCACAAGTGTATCACTACATGTGTGTCACTATATACACAGGTTTATCACTACAGGTGTGCCACTGTATTCCCAATTGTATCACTACAGGTGTGTCAATGTAGACACAGGTGTATCGCTACAGGTGTGTCACTGTAGAGAGGTGTATCGCCACAGGTGTATCACTACAGGTGTCACTGTAGACAGGTGTATCACTACACGTGCGTCACTGTAGACACAGGTGTATCAATACAGGTGTGTCACTGTAGCTACAAGTGTATCACTACATGTGTCTCACTGTAGCCACATGTGTTTCACTGTAGACACAGGTGTATCACTACAAGTGTGTCACTGTACCAACAAGTGTATCACTGCAGACACAGGTGTATCACTACAGGTGTGTCACTGTAGACAGGTGTATCGCCACAGGTGTATCACTACAGGTGTCACTGTAGACAGGTGTATCACTACAGGTGCGTCACTGTAGACACAGGTGTATCAATACAGGTGTGTCACTGTAGCCACAGGGGTAACACTGCAGGTGTGTCACTATAGACACTGGTGTGTCACTAGCCACAGATGTATCACTACAGGTGTGTGTCACTGTAGCTACAGGTGTATCACTACAAGTGTGTCACTGTAGCCACAAGTGTATCACTACATGTGTCTCACTGTAGCCATATGTGTTTCACTGTAGACACAGGTGTATCACTACAAGTGTGTCACTGTACCAACAAGTGTATCACTGCAGACACAGGTGTATCACTACAGGTGTGTCACTGTAGACAGGTGTATCGCCACAGGTGTATCACTACAGGTGTCACTGTAGACAGGTGTATCACTACAGGTGCGTCACTGTAGACACAGGTGTATCAATACAGGTGTGTCACTGTAGCCACAGGGGTAACACTGCAGGTGTGTCACTATAGACACTGGTGTGTCACTAGCCACAGATGTATCACTACAGGTGTGTGTCACTGTAGCTACAGGTGTATCACTACAAGTGTGTCACTGTAGCCACAAGTGTATCACTACATGTGTCTCACTGTAGCCACATGTGTTTCACTGTAGACACAGGTGTATCACTGCAGACACAGGTGTATCACTTCAAGTGTCACTGTAGCACCAGGTGTATCACTACAGGTGTATCACTGTAGACACAGGTGTATCACTACAGGTGTGTCACTGTAGACACAGGTATATCACTACAGGTGTGTCACTGTAGCCACAGGTGTATCACTACATTTGTGTCACTATAGACACATGTGTATCACTACAGGTGTGTCACTGTAGAAACAGGTGTATCACTACAGGTGTGTCAGTGTAGTCACAGGTGTATCACTACAGGTGTGTCACTGTAGACAGGTGCATCACCACAGGTGTGTCAATATAGACAGGTGTATCACTACAGGTGTGTCACTGTAGCCACAGATGTATCACTACAGGTGTGTCACTGTAGCCACAGGTGTATCACTACAGGTGCGTTACTGTAGACACAGGTCACTGTAGACAGGTGTATCACTACATGTGCCACTGTAGCCACAGGTGTATCACTACATGTGCCACTGTAGCCACAGGTGTATCACTACAGGTGTGTCACTGTAGCCACAGGTGTATCACTACAGGTGTGTCACTGTAGCCACAGATGTATCACTACAGGTGTGTCACTGTAGCCACAGGTGTATCACTACAGGTGTGTCACTGTAGACACAGGTGTATCACAACTGGTTGAGACAGCTTGTATGTACACACTGACCTTGCTATGTTGGAACAATACAGTTTGTATAATATGAATGTTGTGTTGTCTTTGTATGTGACTTGTGTTACACAACACAACAGTATTTGTTACGGGAACTGTTCTAGCCAACACTCTTGTGTATTCTATTTGTATTACCTGTGACACAACACAATAGTGTTGGTTATGTGTATTACTTTATGAGACTATATAAGTATTAGCTGTGTGGATTATTTGTGTTATCCCTAACACCAGTGTTGCCTACGTGTAGTGTGTTATGATGCTACTGTGGTGGTTGTCTGACCGCAACAGCAGCAGACACCACTGTCAGAGGGTCAGCACAGCAGCAGACACCACTGTCAGAGTTTCAGCACAGCAGCAGACACCACTTTCAGAGGGTCAGCACAGCAGCAGACACCACTGTCAGAGGGTCAGCACAGCAGCAGACACCACTGTCAGAGGGTCAGCACAGCAGCAGACACCACTTTCAGAGGGTCAGCACAGCAGCAGACACCACTGTCAGAGGGTCAGCACAGCAGCACACACCACTGTCAGAGGGTCAGCACAGCAGCAGACACCACTTTCAGAGTTTCAGCACAGCAGCAGACACCACTTTCAGAGGGTCAGCACAGCAGCAGACACCACTGTCAGAGGATCAGCACAGCAGCAGACACCACTGTCAGAGGGTCAGCACAGCAGCAGACACCACTGTCAGAGGGTCAGCACAGCAGCAGACACCACTGTCAGAGGGTCAGCACAGCAGCAGACACCACTGTCAGAGGGTCAGCACAGCAGCAGACACCACTGTCAGAGGGTCAGCACAGCAGCACACACCACTGTCAGAGGGTCAGCACAGCAGCAGACACCAATGTCATAGGGTCAGCACAGCAGCACACACCACTGTCAGAGGGTCAGCACAGCAGCAGACACCAATGTCAGAGGGTCAGCACAGCAGCACACACCACTGTCAGAGGGTCAGCACAGCAGCACACACCACTGTCAGAGGGTCAGCACAGCAGCACACACCACTGTCAGAGGGTCAGCACAGCAGCAGACACCAATGTCAGAGGGTCAGCTCAGCAGCAGACAGTTTTGTGAATTACTTACAAACCTACATACATTTAGCTGCTAAGGTTTGACCTCTATCCTTTGTTCCTACTCAGTCTGAAAAAATGCAGTCAAGACTTTTTATTAATAGATGTTATTTATGTTCAAAATGGAGGGCGTTTGACAGAAAAAAACAAAATTTAACTAAGTTTCTCCTCTAAAACAGTCATCCATTTTCATTTAAAAAAAAATATTAAGAGCTTTGTTGGAGAGTAAATCGTCACTTCCTACACCTATGGTTACGGGTCTTGAAAATGCCTATACATAACTTTTATTTTTTGTGAATATTTGTGTTATAATATTAGAAAACTGTGTCTGAAATTGTACAGATACGTTATTTTCAGAGTATCGTTAAATTTATATTTGTTAATCCTTGCATCTACTGGGAGTCACTTCAGAAATAAGGATGCAATTCTGCCAACTCTGTGCTCTGATTTTATCATAATATTTGTCCTAGAGGTAATGCTAGAAATATTGGGAATACAATTAAAAAATTCCAAACTAGAATATGTTGGCACAGAGGACTATTATAACTAATAATAATCTTTTTTTTTTATAAGTACATGACACAACTTAGACCTAGCTGACATCAATGATTTACAATATAGAAAGCCTCTGGTTATGCAGAGCATTTCGGGCAACTTAGGTTAATCTTGTCCCCAGGATGCGACCCACACCTGGGCGAACAGAGACAGCAGGTGTTAGGAAACACGTCCAGTGTTTACATCCGTACCGGGAATCGAACCACGGACACTCAGTGCGTGTGCTGAATGCGCTACTAACCGAGCTACGGGACCCTTTATTAGGTTACCTAAACGTTTTTCAAATATGAGACCGCATTCTGAAAGTAAGAATACTTTAAGTATCAGTGACTTTCACATATATATGTATTTTATAAGAAAAAAAGAGTCTTTCACACCATTATATATATATATATATATATATATATATACATGCAAATAGCAGCTGCACTGGCCGAGACTCGAATCCTCTTGGCGTGGCGTGTTAAAGCTCGAGGGTTCGGGTCTTGGCCACCGCGGTTATTTGCTTAAAACCACTTGTTCGTGGATGTGTTAATGTATAAGATGACTGAGTTTGAGGAAATTGCATCATGCGGGGCGCGCAAGTCAGAAGTCAATAAGTTGATAGTAGATTTTGACAACATGGCAGGCCTCGAGTGTAAGAATCCTATGATACTTCTTATTAAGGTTACTACTACTTTGTGTCACCCAGGTTTAATAACCCCTGATAACCCTGAAGGTTACTTATATTTCTTTATTGCTTCCACCCTGGTGTAAGAGCCTCTGGCATTTCTGGCAATTCTTGGAGTCCCAGATGATTCATTACATGCGCGAGATCGGCCATTAGTGTCAAGCAGGAGTAATTAAATGTGCCTTACGACACCTCCACATTAAGATGACTCGTCAGATGCCAGCCAACTGGCATCACTCTTGCTGGTGCTTGGTGCAGTGATTGGCTTTTCCAACACCGGCGACATTAGTGACACACTCATGTCTGTGGTCACACACTTCTGGCAGTAGTGAGACAGTAGTCTGTGGTAATAACATACTTGTGATAGTAGTGACACGCATATATGTTTAGTAACACTCCGCCACAGATCAGCACATCACACTTCGCCAAAGGATAACACAACACACCTCACCACAGACCATCACAACACAATCCACCACAAACCGACACTACACCAGAGTCCAACTCGACACATTTCACCATAAACATAACACATCCCACAAATCAACACATACTCCTTAAATTGACGGAATACATTCAACCTCATGCTAACGCAACACACTCCACCGTACACCAAAACTGTAAACAGTTCCACAAGTAAAAAGTACTAGAAAACATTATTGCAACACTTACAGTACACCACAGACCAACACAACAAACTACGCTAAAGACCAACAACTTATAATACCAGAAATCAAAGCAACACATTTTATCACTGATCAAAACAATGCACTGCACCACAGGCCAGTACAACACAAACTACAACAAAGCAATAAAGCGCAAACCACTATTGACTAATAAAACACACTCTACAGAAGAAAAAATAAATAAAATACATTTCACCACACACCAACAGAACACTCTACCACACACCAGCACATCACACTCCACCACACACCAGCACATCACACTCCACCACACACCAGCACATCACACTCCACCACACACCAGCACATCACACTCCACCACACACCAGCACATCACACTCCACCACACACCAACACATCACACTCCACCACACACCAAAACATCACACTCCACCACACACCAAAACATCACACTCCACCACACACCAGCACATCACACTCCACCACAGACCAACACAACTGACACCACTGCAGATCAGTATGAAAAACTCAATCACAGTCCAACATAACACACTCCACGACAGAAATACACAACACACTACACCACATACCAACCAAAACAGTACCACAGAAAAACGTAACACCATGTAAAATAAACTAATACATTACACTCTATAACAAAGCAACACATTACACTCTATAACAAAGCAACACACTACACCAAAGACCAACACAACAAACTACATTAAAGACCAACACAACACACTACACCGCACACTATAAAGACTGACACAGCACACTGCTACAGAACAAAACATCGTACACCACAGGCCAAAACATACTTCATCACAGACCAATGCGTGTGTGTGTGTGTGTGTGTGTGTGTGTGTGTGTGTGTGTGTGTGTGTGTGTTAAGAAAATAAATAAGTAGCAACACGAGGGATAAAGAACAAAACTTACCAAGACACCTCAGGGAAATGCTCAAAAGATCATTATACAGATACTAATATAAACAAAGGAACTGGTCAACAGACAGTATAATAACAGTAGGAGTGCTAGAAATAAAATACATGAGCTAAGATTAATTGCATGTGCAGAAAGCATAAATATTATTGCTGTAACAGAGACCTGGTTCAACCTGCAAGATAAAGAAACGCTCTCTGAATGCTCCTCTTCAAGGGGGGCTCCTTGGCGTGGTGAAGAGGCTCTTGGTCTGAGGAATTAGACCTATTGGTCTTCTTCCTCAGACCGAACCTAATTACCCCCCAATCTCCCCTCCCCTATCCCATCCTCCCCATCCTCCCCTTTTTCCTTTCCTCCTCCCCCTCCCCACCCCTCCCTTTTGCCCTTCCTCTTTTTGTCCTTTGGGATTTCTCCCACAGGCGCGCTAGTTTGCCGTGGAATCTGGATCGCCTGGGGATGTCCCGATCCCTCTCCGGTATCCCGGAGTAGCTTTGGGTGTCTTTTGGGCGACGAGTGTATCTCTGGAAGCCACCTTTCGGATTCCGGGGGTGGTGGCCGAAGGAGGTATGCTTTGTGGCGGATATCCAGCCGCCCTCTCTTTTGTCCACCGAGGTAGCTCGGCAGATGTGAGGTTGCTATCCCGGACTGTTAGTTTACTAGCATGATGGGTAGGGTATGGCACGGGTTCCATGCTGCATCTGCGCTACTTGCGGTGCTGAGGTCCTCTTGGGCGCGGAGGGAGATTTCTGGCCCTTTCATTCCTCCTAGGACCTATCCCTCCCCGGTCCCCCCTTTTTTTTTCTTTTTTTTTATTTTTATTTTCTTTTCTTCTTTCTTTTTTTTTTCTTAAAAACAAAAAGAAAGAAGTAACCTAACCATGGCAGCCCTAGTCCATGAACCTGGTACCCCCGGGCCCCTTCTTGATACCGCACCCCGTTCTGACCCCACCTCGTCTTTGGACCACTCTTCAGACATTCCTCATGCCTCTGTACCTATTGCCGGTGCTGTTTCCTCACCCGCTTCAGGTACTGAGGCCTCGACTGACTCTTTCGATTTATCGGACCTTCGCTCTCCTCTGACTATGCTTCCGGCCTCTCCCTCTACGGTGCGGCAATTTTCAAATCTGAAAATCGCCGACCCGTTCCACGTCGGACCAACTCTGGTCCCACGCCTAAACGCCAACGACAATTACCTGCTGATGATACTTCTCCACCTTCTCGTTCTTCTCAGAAACGATCGACACGTCCTTCACTACCTTTCCACACTCAGTTTCAGACTGAACAGTGGACTAAATTCTTCACTTTACGACCAACTTCCTCTACTGCCTATCTTTCTGACCATAGTATTGGCAAGGCACTCCTACGCCATGTTGGTAAAGATATTTCTTTTCATGCTCTTAAGAGCGGTACGCGCATCATTACCGTACAGAATGCTACCCAGGCTCATGAACTCTCTCGTCTTTCCCATATCGATACTGTTCCTGTCACTCTTGAAAAACATCATTCCCTCAATTCTTGTAGTGGTACCGTCATTCTGCCCCATACCATAGTTCAACGAAATTTCCAGACATGTGGCACTGACATTCTAGAACAGCTGGAACTCCAAGATCTCCCAATCCTCAAGGTAGACACTTATGTTCTTCCTGCCCGTGGGCGGAGACGATACCCTAGCAATGTGGCTCGTTTAACTTTTGACAGCCGAGAACTCCCATCCTCAGTTTATATAGCAGGACATCGGTTACAAGTTCGAAAGGTGATCCCTACACCACAACAGTGTAGAAATTGCTGGCGATTTGGCCATCCAGCGAAATATTGCAGATCTATCGCCGAATGCCCAGTCTGTGGTGCCGATGACCATTCTAATACGTCTTGCAATCGATCTCCCTCTTGCCTTAACTGTCATGAGGCTCACCCTTCGTACTCTCGCCGTTGTCAGGTCTATTTAAACGAGCGGGAAATCCGTTACCTCAAAGAGACAGAAGGTCTCCCTTATGCCATGGCAGTTTCTCATCTCCGCCTCCAAGGGAGACTCCCACGTGTTTCTTATTCCCGTGTTTCAAAACGTCCCCCCACTTCTGGTATCCCATCTTCTACACCCACCTCTGTGGTTACCTCTCCCATAATCACTCCTGTATCTAATCCTTTTGCTGTCCTCGGCTCAGACGTCCCTACTTCAACGCCTCAGTCTAATCTCGCTTCTTCGAGTTCTCTCTCACAAGCCTCAGTATCGACGAGACCTCGTACGACACCTCCTCCCAATCGTCCCTCTACTTCTCAAAAGTCAAAAAAAGGTCTGGTAACACCTCCTACCCATCTTCCACCTCCTCATTTTACCCTCCCTGTCTCTGTCCCTAGTTCTTCCCCTCTCACTGGCTCAGTTACAAGTGCAGAGGTTCACCCTCCTCCTCGTAATGTACCTTCCTCCCCTGTTCCCTCCCAAGTTTCTTCCTCTTCTGCCAACTCCCAGGTTCCTGCCTCCTCTGTCCCCTGCCACGCTTCTCCAGTTCCCTCCACCCTTTCGCCCCCCCCTACCTTGGTACAGTCCAATACAGTTCCAATCTTTACTCATCCTCCCCCTACCATTCCCAATATTGTCTCCCATACGACATCTCTGAATTCCGAAACACTTGAAGCAATCTCTGAATATATTGCAGAGACCAAACCATCAATGGACACTGATCCACCTTCCGCTCTTTCTCTCTCCTCTGCTCCATCTGCGCAACTCCTTTCTTCACAGCGCACCGTTCCTTCGCTGCTTGAACATTTTCCACTGCCTCCGCATGTGGACTTTTCTAACCCTTCTAGTCCGTAGGAACCCTTACGTGCGGATTTCAAGTATCTTTATCATTGCCAATCATGGCCTATTTACAGTGGAATATACGCGGCCTCAGGGGTAATCGGGGTGAGCTTCAGATGTTACTCTCCCAGTTTGCCCCTGTTGGTGTTTGCTTACAGGAACCAAAATTACACTCTGCTGTTATTTCTCACATCTCAGGCTATAATTTATTGTATTCTTCAGATCCTTTTCCTGATGGGACCTTTAATTAAAGTGCCCTTCTTCTCCGCACTGATATTCCGTACCATCAGCTATTTGTTCATACTTCACTGCATTACACAGCAGCCCGTATCCACTTACATAGGTGGTATATGCTCTGTTCTTTATATCTCTCTCCTTCTCGGGCATTATCTATTCCGGATTTTGCCTTCCTTGTTTCGTCATTACCGCCACCGATTCTGTTACTTGGTGATTTTAATGCCCACCATTTCCTCTGGGGGGGTCTCACTGTGATTCCCGTGGAATTCAGTTAGAGGCTTTTCTTGCCACCCACCCCCTCCATGTTTTAAATACAGGTACTCACACCCATTTTGATCCTCGGACTCATACTCTCTCTTGCATCGATCTCTCAATCTGCTCTTCCTCCGCCGCATTAGACTTCACTTGGTCTGTTCTCCCGGACTTACATGACAGTGATCATTTCCCAATCATTCTTACTTCCCCTTCATATTCGCCACCTCTTCGCACCCCACGCTGGCAATTTAATCGGGCAAATTGGAACCTTTACTCACACCTAACTGTTTTTAAAGAGGTTCCTTCTTCGTCCTCCATCGATGAGCTTTTACACCTCTTCTCGTCCTCCGTTTTCACCGCAGCTTCTCATTCTATACCCCAAACTTCGGGCAGGCATTCTCAGAAATGCGTGCCTTGGTGATCTCCTGCTTGTGCTCGTGCAGTACGTTTGAAACGCGCTGCATGGGGCAGGTACCGGTACAATAGAACCACAGAGCGACTCCTTGATTTTAAACAGAAGCGTGCGATCGCTCGCCGTGTCATCCGTGACGCTAAACGCACTTGCTGGCGAGATTATGTCTCCACCATCACCTCTGCTTCCTCTATGAGTGCAGTCTGGAAAAAAGTACGAAAACTGAGTGGTAAATATTCTCCTGACCCGGCTCCTGTTCTGCGGGTTGCCGGTGTTGATATAGCAAACCCACTAGATGTTGCCAATGAAATTGGCAATCATCTGGTCCGTATTTCTCAGGGACTCCATCTATGCCCCTCATTTCTTTCCTCAAAGTCTGCCAGAGAGTTAGCATCCTTGGACTTTTCTTCTCTCAGAGAAGAACAGTATAATGTGCCTTTTACACTTCAAGAACTGGAGGCAACACTCTCAGCTTGTCGATCATCGGCAGCTGGGCCCGACGACATTCATATTCGTATGCTACAACATTTACATCAGTCAGCCCTTGCAGTCCTATTACGCCTTTACAATCTTATTTGGTCACAAGGAGTTCTTCCACAGCTGTGGAAATCCGCCATTGTTCTCCCTTTTCGCAAACCAGGCACTACGGGACATGAAACCTCCCACTATCGTCCCATTGCTCTTACCAGTGCAGTTTGCAAAGTAATGGAACGTCTAGTAAATAGACGTTTAGTGTGGTATTTAGAGACACACAACAGTCTCTCCACTCGTCAATATGGCTTTCGTAAGGGACGTTCTACCATAGACCCCTTACTGCGCTTGGATACTTATGTTCGTAATGCCTTTGCGAATAACCACTCAGTTATTGCCATATTTTTTGACCTTGAGAAGGCATATGACACAACTTGGAGGTATAATATTTTAGCCCAAGCCCACTCCTTAGGCCTTCGAGGCAATCTACCATCCTTCCTTAAGAACTTTTTAACTGACAGGCATTTCTGTGTTCGGGTTAATAATGTGCTCTCCCCGGACTTTATCCAAGCTGAAGGTGTCCCCCAGGGATGTGTTCTGAGCACAACACTTTTTCTCCTTGCTATTAATGATTTGGCCTCTAGTCTTCCATCAAATATTTGGTCATCACTCTATGTTGATGACTTCGCTATTGCCTGTGCAGGCGCTGACTGTCACCTCCTTACAGTTTCTCTCCAACATGCAGTCGACCGTGTTTGCAATTGGGCCACCACACATGGGTTTAAATTTTCCAGCACTAAAACCCACCAAATCACTTTCACTAGACGCTCTGTCATCTCCGATCATCCTTTTTACCTCTATGGCTCCCGTATCCCTGAACGTGATACAGTCAAGTTTCTGGGCCTCCTCTTTGATCGTAGGTTATCCTGGAAACCTCACATTACCTCTCTGAAGGCAACTTGTCACAGCCGGCTGAACCTTCTTAAAACCCTTGCTCATCTTTCGTGGGGAGCTGATCGTCGAGCCCTCCTTCACCTACATTCCACCCTTATTTTATCGAAACTTGATTATGGTGACCAGATCTACTCAGCGGCATCTCCTGCTACTCTCTCTAGCCTTAACCCCATTCATCACCAAGGATTACGTTTATGCCTTGGTGCTTTTCGCTCTTCCCCTGTCGAAAGCCTCTATGCAGAAGTGAACGTTCCATCCTTATCTGATCGCCGTGATGCCCATTGCCTGCGCTATGTACGCTCTCATGATCTCCGCAATCCTTCCATTTATAGAATGGTCACTGATATTAGTAGACATTCTTTATTTGTTCGCCGCCCCTGCTTACTCCGTCCCTTCTCTCTTCGCCTTCATTCGCTCTTGTCTTCTCTTCAACTACCACCTTTCTATGTACATGTAGCATCTCACTTTTCCCTACCCCCCTGGGAAGTTCCAGCTGTTCAAGTCTGTTCTTTCTCCCTCCCTTGCTCGAAAGCCCAACTGTCTACGGTCGCTTCCCGCTCTCTTTTTCTTGACCACTTTCACTCTCATTCTCATGCCATTGCTGACGGCGTAGGATTCGCAGCAGTGTTTCCGAACAGCGTCGTACAAGGGCATTTACTATCTTCGGCTAGTATTTTTACTGCTGAATTATATGCCATCCTTACAGCACTTATCCGTATTGCATCTATGCCTGTGTCATCATTTGTGGTTGTCTCAGACTCGCTTAGTGCTTTACAGGCTATACCAAAATTTGATACACCTCACCCCTTAGTCCTCCGTATCCAACTTTGGCTACACCGCATCTTTACCAAGCATAAAGATATTGTTTTTTGTTGGGTCCCTGGTCATGTTGACGTACAGGGCAATGAACAGGCAGACACTGCTGCGCGGTCAGCAGTACATGACCTACCAGTTTCTTATAGAGGTATTCCATGTATGGACTATTTTGCTGTAATATCTTCCCACCTTCACACCCGTTGGCAACAACGTTGGTCTACTATGCTCGGCAACAAACTTCAGTCTATTAAACCGAGTATAGGTTACTGGCCGTCTTCTTATCACCAGTGTCGAGGTTGGGAGACTACTCTCTCCCGTCTTCGCATTGGCCATACTCGTCTTACTCATGGATATCTCATGGAGAGGCGTCTTGCTCCTCTCTGTGAGAATTGCCAAGCTCCATTATCAGTCAGCCACATTCTGTTGGACTGCCCACTTTATCAACGAGCACGCAGAATTTACCTCTGTCGTCGTCTTCGCCCCGCTGCTCTCTCTTTACCTTCCCTTCTCGCTGATGGACCCACCTTTCATCCGGACTCTCTCATTGACTTTTTGACAACGACTGACTTACTTCACAAATTCTGATACTTTCAGCCCTTTCTACTTCAATCTCTTGCTACCCTCTACCCCCGTACTATCCCCTGCCCCGCTGTTTTCTGTAACCTGCTGATCATCCCCCCTCCCTTCTGGCATCCAATTCCCTTGCTTCCTTCCCTACCCTGCAGCGCTGTATAGCCCTTGTGGCTTAGCGCTTCTTTTTTTATTATAACAATAATAATCTCTGAATGCTACATACAAAGCTATAAATTATTTCACACCAATAGGGTCAACAGGAAGGGTGATGGCGTGGCGATGTATGTCAGAGATAATTTAAACTGTTACATTAGACAAGATACAAAAGTGGAAGCGACAGACACTGAATATTTGGCCACAGTTTCTCGAGAGACACGAAAACAAATCTTGGGTGTGATTTACAGGCCCCCAAACCTTGATAAGGACCCCTGTATTCATCTATGGGATGAAACTGCTAGGATCTCTAAATACAAAAATGTTGTGTTAAGTGGGAGAGCAGTTTGACCAGAAATCAATATATTTAATAAACAGAAAAATAAAAAAAGGAACAAGAAAAGTCAAAAGCGATTATGAAATTGAAGTCACGAGGTAATCGAAGATGAACCAAAACTCTGTTGCTTTCGGGATTATAGGAGAAAGATTAGGGAGAAGATAGTCGCATTTAAAGCTGCTCAGGTCATTTCACTGAAGTGACAAAAATGTCACTTCAAAACTTATTTCCTCACAGTTTTTACGCAGGAAGATACTAGTGAAACTTCAGAATTAAAACAAAATTATATAGGTGAGAACGACCAAAGTTACTAGTGACATGGTTCTCAGACAAATAGAGAGATTGAAATCCAACAAATTCCTTGGTCCTGATGTAAAGGAATGTAAAGAAAAACTTAGTAAACCATTGGCTTGTCATTTCAACATATCACTACAAACTGGCATAGTGCCGGATAAGTGGAAAATGGCAAATGTAATACATATCTACAAAACAGGAGATAGGTCGTTAGCTTCGAATTATTGACCAATTATCCTAACCTCTATTGGGGGAAAATTGATGGTTGTTCGAAGCCACCTTGAAAGACAAATTGATCAATGAATCTCAGCACGGTTTTATAAAGTAGCGATTTTGATAACTTTTTTAATAAAACACTTGCGGTGGTAGACCATGGTAATGAATATGATAGTGTATATGAACCTCAATAAGGACGTTGATAGAGTTCCACACAGGAGATTAAGGAAAGTAATGACAAAGGGAAATTCTTTCCTGGATCGAGGAGTGGTTGAGAGATAGGCAAAAGAAAGTTTATATAAATGTTGATATGTCAGGGTGAGACGCGTCACAAGCTGTGTTCCACAGCGGTCGATGTTGGGACCTTTTATGTTCACAATACACATAGATGAAGGAATAAATAGCAACACTAGCAAGTTTGCCGATGACACTAAAATAGGCTATTAGATTAATTCTGATGAGGACACTAGAGCGCTACAGTAAGATATGGAAAGGCTGTCGGAGAAGTAACAGATGCAGTTTAATGTAGACTTATGTAAGGTTCCAAGCCTGGGACAAGAGAATAACCTTGGTACTTTAAACTGAATAATGTGTAATAATGTTGGTAGGATTATCGATAATATGTTGGGTAAAAAGGACGCAAGTGCAACTAATGTGACATTTTATTGTGGCAATGACAAGTTACCTTTAAGTAGACGTCCTTATTCACTCTAATGTTTCAAGTTTACAGGAAGCCTACAAACAACAACGATCTCACACATTTCTGTTATAGTCAAGATACTAAGACCATGTAGATGAATGGTTCAGAGAACCGACAAGTTCATAAATTAGATATGTGCAACACTTGGGTATCTTTATTCAGGAAACGTTTCGCCACACAGTGGCTTCATCAGTCCTTACAAAGGAGAGCGTTGAAGAACAGGAGGAGTTTGAGGTACTCAGTCCCTCAGCTTTGAGGGACTTGTGTGGCGAAACGTTTCCTCAATAAAGATACCCAAGTGTTGCACATGTGTCTAATTTATCAACTTGTCGGTTCTCTGAACCATTCATCTACATTCCTGTCTGACACAGCAACATCTTGGGATCTTAATACAGGGAATTCTTCGCTTGCCTAACCCTTGGGCACGACCTACTTCCACATTGGACAAATGTGATACCACCTACGACTGCTGCACCTCTCCTGCCTGTAATATATAAGCTACTTCTTCGCACATATGCTGTATTCTTTTCAAGATTGATGGACTGACCACATCGACTGAAGGCTAAGGGACTGATTACCTCAAACTCCTCCTGTTCTTCAACGCTCTTCTTTGCATAGACTGATGAAGCCACTGTGTGGCGAAACGTTTCCTCAATAAAGATACCCAAGTGTTGCACATGTGTCTAATTTATCTTACTAAAACCAAAAGAGGCATCATCACCAATAGATTTTTCCTAAGAACATACCGAGTTTACAGTCCAGAGTTTCTTGACGAGGAGTGTACATACATACACCAAACTTTCACTGATCTACAATTCCCTACCTTTATCATCAAAGAAAAGGAAAGACTCCTTAGATCATCAGTGCTCCACCCACTAATACCACTCCTAACAAAGTTATAATCCTTTCCGACAGCCAGGTTGCACTGAACGTCTCTAAAGCGCTGGCACAAGCTAACACTAGAGTAGCCATCGCAGTACTTCCATAAAAGATCTGACTAGGACGAAATTGAAGAACACTGAACCAATCAACGCAGGAGTTTATACTATCCGCTGTGGAGGCTGTAACAGAATATACGTAGGTGAAACAAGAAACCTCGAAATACGTCTCAGTGAACACATTAATGCGTGTAAGAACGATAACTTGAACAATGCCTGCGTACAACACCGAATTCCGCTAACCACCTGATAAAATTCAACAACTCCCGCCTAGTGATTAAAGAACCTAATTTCCGTAGATGCAAATACCTTGAATTATCATTAATCGTTATTTCTAGCACAGTTAAACAGAATAAAGGAAGCTTCATCATCCCTGAACTATTAGCAAGAATTCTCCTCAAAACAATAAACCCTGCCATCACATAGCAGTTACCACTACCACCACCACTACAAATGCTACAACTACTACTACTACTACCACCACAAATACTACTAGTACTACTACCATAAATACTACTAGTACTACTACTGCTACCACAAATACTACTACTACCTACCTACAACGATTATATTATGCTTTGCATCTCTGTACTGGATTCACTTCTGTCGGACGTAAAGTGTTCAACACACCTCCAGATAATTTCCTGAGTTGTTCTGGCACTCAGGCTGCGGCCTGAGTGCCAGAAATAGCTGCTCATATGGAGTTAAAAGAGCCACCGTGCCCATGTCATAGGACCGCTTCCGCCATAGGGCTGTAAGCGGTACTCCACCTGACCTGCAGAACAATCACCCCGCCTTGGTCATAGGGCTGTAAACTGTACACCATTTGACATGAATGTTCACCGTGCTCCTGACATGGGGGTGTAAACAGTACATCACTTGTACGAACTCTGATACGCCTTCAGAGAAGGAGAAGGAGAAGACCCTGGCCAGGACCCGTCCTGGTAAACCTACATGAACTTGGCAAATGGCATGTGTTGACAGATTTGGGTAACAATCATACTGGCTCAAAATTTTTCCATGGTAGACCGCTGGTACACATCTTCAGCTGCCAAATTATTTTTCAGGACCAAGAACTTCTGCATAGCTTCTTGAACACCTTGAATATCTGTTACGAATGGCTTTCTGATGAAAGAAAACCCATCCCTTGTCATGTGAACCTCCGGAAAGTATCGCTGAAATTCATCCCGCAGCTTTTGTAAATGCTCGAGAATATGCACCTGAATGGCTTCCTTTTCCCCTAGCATGGCATCCACACATGGAAATTGAACTAAATTTTTACCTTCGACTCTTCCGATCCGGAGTTTAAATTTCTTAAGAAAAGCCTTGATGATTCCTTGGTGAGAGAACAGATTTTCTCCTTTCCCTTGCAGCTGAAGATTCAGTTTGTTCAAGATACCAAAAATATCGATAAGGTATGTTAGTTCTATTTCTAACAGTTCTAGCATATTTGTAAAGCCTTCTTTCCCTTGAGACTGGAGAAATAGGATCAGTTCTTCTCTCAGTTCAAAAATTCTGTTGAGTACATTCCCAGCTAACAACCACCGTTCAGAAGTGTAGAACAGCAACACTTCAAAGCCGGAACCCATGTCCTGGCTTAATTTTCTGAACAGTCTGGTGTCCACTGCTGACTATTTGATGTAATTAACCACCTTCACCAATCCTTTGAAAATGGTGTTCAGGTGATCAGGTTGTGTTTTTTGATGCCAGTGCCTCTCTATGAATGAAACAGTGAACTCCAGTTAGCAATGGAACTACGCTGTTTCACCAATGCTTGAAAGCCTGATCTTGATTATTATTATTATTATAATCAAGGGGGAAGCGCTAAACCCGGAGGATTATACAGCAGCCTGATCTTAAGCCTAGCATCGCAGGTGCACCATCAGTGGTAACATCCACCAAATTTACCCAATCCAGACCATTTACTTCAGAGAAATTATTAATAATTTCTAACACATCCTGAGCCCTTGTGGTGGTATCAAGAGTCTTACAAAAGAGAAACTCGTCTTTGAAGTCTCCCTCAGCCATGTATCGTGCAAATACCAATAGCTGAGAAGACAGACATCAGTTGATTAATCCAACTGTATGGCAAACAATGGAGATTTCTTTATTTCATCCACAACTTGTTCACTGATGTTTTGCGAGATCTCATTTATCCGTCTCGACACTTTCATTTGAAACTTATGATTCAGCTTCCGTGCTGCGTCCTAGCCAACAACAAGCCTCACCATTTCTTTTGCAGAGGGTATCACAAATTTCTCTACAATTGTATGAGGCTTCTTGGCCTGTGCAACTTTCTATGCAACAATTTAGGAAGCAAGCACTGCATTGGTGGTTTTTCATAGAATGTACCTGTCGCGTCAAGGCACTACCCCTTGAAAAGTGATAACTGCCGCTCGAAATAATCTTTATCCTTTTGCAACAAATTGGGGTGGCACTTTTCGAGATGGAGTTTAAGCTTATCTCCTTCAATGAATCATTCCCCAAAATTTTGAAACAAATAACACACTGTGTTAATTCCATGCCATCTTTTTCTTGACAGGTGAAGCCGAATTTAGTGTAGTCCTCTGAACACTTGCGCTTAACATTCATTCCTACCATTGTTATATATCTATATCTGTGGACAATATAACAAAATATATTTATTATATGTCGAGAGTGGTATTAAAAAGATATAAATAACAGAAGATAATAATACACAGGAAATAATAAAATACCATCATTTTCATAAACAGCATAAACCAGCACACAGCAGCACAACACAGCACACAGCAGCACAACACAGCAGCACAACACAGCACAACACAGCAGCACAACACAGCACACAGCAGCACAACACAGCACACAGCAGCACAACAAGTGACCAGAAATATTTCACACTATTCTTCCTCCCAGCTTCATTTTATAGTACAAAACCAAATCAGCTGACGCCACACCTGTAAAACAGTCTATCCTCATAGGGAAGATTTCTGATACACGGGATCAACTTTGTTATCGTTCTCTGTACGTTTTCCAGTGCATTTATATCTATTCTGTAATACGGTGACCAGAACTGTGCAGCATAATCTAAATGAGGCCTAACCAAAGATATATAGAGTTGAAGAACATCCTGAGGACTTCCATTATTTATCATTTTTGATATGTAGCCAAGGATTCTGTTAGCTTTATTGCGAACACTAATGCACTGCTAACCAGAACTCCTAAATCCTTTTCGTAATCAGTAATATTAAGATAAACATTATTTAGTTTATATGTGGCATAGTTATTTGCATTTGTTTATATTAAACTGCATCTGCCACTTCTACCACTGCATTAGTCTATTCAAATCTTCCTGGACTGTTCTAATGTCCTCATTAGAGAACAAAACTAACACAACACTCTACATTACAACACAAAAAAACTTCACTACATATGAGCTCAGTCCATTTCACTACACACCAACACAATACACTACACCACAGAAACACACAGACCATAGCAACACACTACACCACAGACCACAGCAATACACTACACCACAGAACACAACAATACACTACACCACAGAACACAGCAATACACTACACCACAGAACACAACACCACAGAACACAGCAATACACTACACCACAGACCACAGCAACACACTGCACCACAGAACACAGCAATACACTACACCACCGAACACAACAATACACTACACCACAGAACACAGCAATACATTACACCACAGAACACAGCAATACACTACACCATAGAACACAACAATACACTACACCACAGAACACATTACACTACACCACAGAACACAGCAATACACTACACCACAGACCACAGCAACACACTGCACCACAGAACACAGCAATACACTACACCACCGAACACAACAATACACTACACCACAGAACACAGCAATGCAGTACACCACAGAACACAGCAATACACTACACCATAGAACACAACAATACACTACACCACAGAACACATTACACTACACCACAGAACACAGCAATACACTACACCACAGAACATAATACACAACACCACAGAACACAGCAATACACTATACCAAAGACAACAGCACCACACACCACTGCAGCACACTATCCCACAGACTACAGCAACACACTACACCATAGACCACAGCAACACGCTATACCACAGACAACAGCAACACATACCACTGCAGCACGCTACCCCACAGACCACAGCAACACACTACACCACAGACCACAGCAACACACTACACCACAGACCACAGCAACACACTACACCACAGACAACAGCAACACACTACACCACAGACAACAGCAACACATTACACCACAGACCACAGCAACACACTACACCACAGACAACAGCAACACACACCACTGCTGCACACTACACCACAGACCACAGCAACACACTACATCACAGACCGCAATAACATACTACACCATAGATCACAGCAACACGCTACACCGCAGCACACTATCAAAAAGACCACAGCAACACACTCCACCGCAGACAACAGCAACACACAACACTGCAGCACACTGTCCCAAAGACCACAGCAACACACTGCAGCACACTACCCCACAGACCACGGCAACACATTACACCACAGACCACAGCAACACACTATACCACAGACCGCAATAACACACTACACTACAGACCACATCAATAGGCTACACCACAGACAACGGCAACACACATCACTGCAGCACACTACCCCACAGACCACAGCAACACGCCACTGCAGCACACTACCCCACAGACCACAGCAACACACTACACCACAGAAACACAATACACCACAGACCGCAGTAACACACTACACTACAGACCACAGCAACACGCTACACCACAGACAACAGCAACACACACCGCTGCAGCACATTACCCCACAGACCACAACAACACACTACACCAGAGACAACAGCAACACACCACTGCACCACACTACCCCACAGATCACAGCAACACAGCACTGCAGCACACTACCCCACAGCACCATCACGAGAAATGACAGCAACACTACGACAGACGACAGCAACACCACAGTATTCACAACGTCCCTTACCTCCCACTTCTTATACTTTTCTCGTATCTTGAACATAGAATTGAACATAATATCCATTTTAACAATTCCACAGATCAACATCGAATAAAACATTCCAAGATGGAAGTTGACAGTTGCTTAATATTTGACATAATAACAGAAATGGCGATTAAGAAAACGGAATATTTAATCCACTGTTGTAGGGATAACTTTCGTAACTAGCTCAGGTAGGCTAGTAGATGAAAATTCCTTTGTAATGACATATTTACTTTTTTTTTCTGATGAGCAAAACAGTACCATGTATATGTATATCTCTAAGTTAAACTACGCTTTATTCATGAGATCTATGGATTATTTTCAGAGTCATTGTTTATGGAATGGCTCTGAAAAACAAACGATATAGGTTTTTGTCGTTGACATATGATACATATTTAGTCAAAGTTAATTAACGAAGGATGTATAACGAGATATTGTTTTTACCAACGCCTCTGCTTAACACTCCTGGTTATTGTTAGTGGTAAGGTTTTCGTAGTTCTTTGTTATGTATTCTTAGTCATCGTTATTAATACTTTTTTTTCCGTAAATAATGCGTCTTGGGTTTATCTTTCACGAGGATGCTGTCAGCGAGATCCAATCTTGTAACAGATGTATAACGACAAAGGCACAAAATCTGATGCTGATTGGTCAAAGACCACAACGCGCTTCGCCTGAATAGGAGAGAAATGGCGGAGTCTACGAGTGTCTTAGAAAAAAAAAAAACAACGGCATAGAGCGAAATATCTCAGTAAAGTTCCGTTCTGTAAATAATTGTTTTTCCCACCACCATCATTGCCAGAATTAATGAATAAGTTTTTAGAAAACATCGGCATTACGACGCTCATACTGTGTAACCATAAACACAAAATATTCTAAATTTATAGTATATATATCTTAGTTTAACAGGTTATTTAAATTTTTTTACAGATTATTAATCAGCAGTGGGCTAGTAACCCCTTCTCTTGTACACACTTACTAAAAATAATAATAAGAAATTTTTTATAAAACTGGGATGCTTGAATGTGCGTGGATGTAGTGCGGATGATAAGAAAGAGATGATTGCTGATGTTATGAATGAGAAGAAGTTGGATGTCCTGGCCCTAAGCGAAACAAAGCTGAAGGGGGTTGGTGAATTTCAGTGGGGAGAAATAAATGGAATTAAGTCAGGAGTATCGAGAGAGGATAGATGGGCTAGTGAGAGTATAGGCAATGGGGTCGAAGATGTATGGGGTAGGTTTAAGAATGTAGTGTTAGAGTGTTTATCTGGAGTTTATCTGGAGTGAGTTCCGGGGGGTCAACGCCCCCGCGGCCCGGTCTGTGACCAGGCCTCCTTAGGTCAGTGTCCCAGGATGCGACCCACACCAGTCGACTAACACCCAGGTACCCATTTTACTGATGGGGAACATAGACAACAGGTGGAAAGAAACACGTCCAATGTTTCTACTCTGGCTGGGAATCGAACCCAGGCCCTCATCGTGTGAAGCGAGAGCGTTAACCACCAGGCCACCAGAACCACCAAGTTTGTGATTACAGGAAAGTAGGTGCGGGAGGGAAGAAGAGCTATTGGTGGAATGATGTAAAGAGAGTAGTAAAGGAGAAAAAGTTAGCATACGAGAGGTTTTTACAAAGTAGAAGTGATGCAAGGAGGGAAGAGTATATTGAGCAAAAAAGAGAGGTTAAGAGAGTGGTGAAGCAATCTAAAAAGAGAGCAAATGAGAGAGTGGGTAAGATGTTATCAACAAATTTTGTTGAAAATAAGAAAAAGTTTTGGAGTGAGATTAATAAGTGGAGGAAGCCTAGGGAACACATGGATTTGACAGTTAAAAAAAGGAGAGTTATTAAATGGAGAGTTAGAGGTATGGGGAAGATGGAGGGAATATTTTGAGGAATTGTTAAATGTTGACGAAGATAGGGAACCTGTGATTTCGTGTATAAGACAAGGAGGAATAAAATCTTGTAGGAGTGAGGATGAGCCAGTTGTGAGTGTAGGGGAAGTTCGTGAGGCAGTGGGTAGAATGAAAGGGGGTAAAGCAGCTGGGATTGATGGGATAACGATAGAAATGTTAAAAGCAGGTGGGGATATAGTTTTGGAGTGGTTGCTGTTATTATTTAATAAATGTATGGAAGAGGGTAAGGTACCTAGGGATTCTCAGAGTTATGCATAGTTCCTTTGTATAAAGGCAAAGGGGATAAAAAAAAGAGTGCAAAAGCTATAGGGGAATAAGTTTGTTGAGTATTCCTGGTAAACTGTATGGTAGAGTTATTATTGAAAGAATTAAGAGTAAGACGGAGAGTAGGATAACAGATGAACAACGAGGCTTTAGGAAAGGTAGGGGGTGTGTAAACCAAGTGTTTACAGTGAAACGTATAGGTGAAAATTATTTAGATAAGTGTAAAGAGGTTTTTGTGGCATTTATGGATTTGGAAAAGGCATATGATAGGGTAGATAGGGAGGCAATGTGGCAGAAGTTGCAGGTGTTGCAGATGTTGCAGTGAAGAGTCTTTACAAGGATAGTGAGGCTCAGGTTAGAGTATGTAGGAGAGAGGGAGATTATTTCCCAGACAAGGATGTGTGATGTCACCATGGTTGTTCAATATATTTATGGATGGGGTTGTAAGAGAAGTGAATGCGAGGATCTTGGCAAGAGGTGTGGAGTTAAAAGATAAAGAATCACACACAAAGTGGGAATTGTCACAGCTGCTCTTTGCTGATGACACTGTGCTTTTGGGAGATTTTAAAGAGAAGTTGCAGAGGTTGGTGAATGAATTTGGTAGGGTATGTAAGAGAAGAAATTAAAAGTGAATATATGAGGATAACAAAAAGATTAGGTGGTGAAAGATTGGTTAACAAATTGGAGGGAGAGAGTATGGAGGAGGTGAATGTATTCACATATTTAGGAGTGCACGTGTCAGCAGATGGGTCTATGAAGGTGAATCATAGAATTGATGATGGGAAAGGGGTGAGTGGTGCACTTAGGAGTCTGTAGAGACAAAGAACTTTCTCTGTGGAAGCAAAGAGGGGAATGTATGAGAGTACAGTTGTACCAACACTCTTGTATGGGTGTGAAGCGTGGGTGATGAATGTTTCAACGAGGAGAAGGCTGAAAGCAGTGGAGATGTCATGTCTGAGGGCAATGTGTGATGTGAATATAATGCAGAGAATTCGTAGTTTGGAAATTAGGAGGTGTGGGATTACCAAAACAATTGTCCAGAGGGCTGAGGAGGGCTTGTTGAGGTGGTTCGAACATGTAGAGAGAATCGAACAAAACGGAATGACTTCGAGAGTGTATAAATCTGTAGTGGAGGGAAGACGGGGTAGGGGTCGGCCTAGAAAGGGTTGGAGGGAGGGGTTAAAGGAGGTTTTGTGTGCGAGGGGCTTGGACTTACAGCAAGCGTGCGTGAACGTATTTGATAGGAGTGAATGGAGACGAATGGTTTTTAATACTTGACGTGGTGTTGGAGTGTGAACAAAGTAACATTTTTGAAGGGATTCAGGGGAACCGGCACACCGGACTTGAGTCCTGGAGATGGGGAGTACAGTGTCTGCACTCTGAAGGAGGGGTGCTAATGTTGCAGTTTTATAACTGTAGTGTAAAGCGCCCTTCTGGCAAGACAGTGATGGAGTGAATGATGATGAAAGTTTTTCTTTTTCGGGCCACCCTGCCTTGGTGGGAATCGGCCAGTGTGATAATAAAAAATATAAAAAAGTAATTCCGACAAATTATTATTGTTTTTACAAGATATATTTTATTAGGATAGCTTGTAAAATTATAATTTGTAAAGTAATGATTAATTTAAGTAAATTTATCATAATTTTACAAATTACCATTATTTTACAAGTTATCTCCCTCTGGACGAGTGTCTAGTCTTGCTGTACTGGGGTCACAGCCAGCAGTTTACAAAGAGGATATCGTTCCCTAACGTACAGGAAATGGAAGCTTAATACGATTTTGCGGGAATGAGTTGGGTGATGGCGAGCGACTTACTTTATGTTGTAGGCAGATTACTTTACTATTAGTTTTAGATGACCTCATTGATCACATTTCCTTGGGAATATGAGGGATGTGGGTCGGCATGGTTGTGGGTGAGTGGTCGGGTTTACTCACCTTTGCAGGTTTTGAGTCGTAGCTTCTGGCCCTGCAGCTAAATTGTTATTGATCGGATCCATTGACTTGATGGGTTCCTGAGACCGATCATACCTGCTCTAGTGCATTCAACTTACTCGTTATCTTTAATGTGTGTGTGAGTTCTCACCAAGTTGCATATGCATGGGTCAAGGCTCAGCGCCTGGTCTCCGCCTCAGTTACAGTCGCCTGCATTATTGGTTCCTGACCTCTTAAGCACTATCATACCTATTTTTAAAACCCTGTATGGAGTTTGTCTCTGCCGCTTATGTCGGGTATTTGCACCATTACATAGATAAACATTCTAATATGAACTAGTATTAACAATTATCACTTTAATCACCAAGACAATAATAGTCGCTCTTATCGTCTGCATTAGAGCGGTGAAAATAGCGTCCTGATGAGCGTAAGTTGAAGAATTAATGGGATGAAGTTAATTATTTTAATTACACTTACCACAAAACCACGCACAGTGTGAACAGTATGCCCACGTGACGTCTAGCTTAGTGACTTCATAGGTTTGCCATATAATTGCTTGACACACATTCTAATCTTATGTGGAGTACATGTATTGCCTTACCTCGCCTACACCTTTGTGGGTATGCAGGTAGTACCATGTATAGGCAATTGACTGAGTCATCGAATATTCGATATGAATCAGAATCGTGTAAATTACTTTAGCAATTATTGCTAAAGAGTTCAGGCGTTGATATAGGGAGAATATAAGATTATTTAAAGTAAAATATGTTAAGTTCTAATTCCACCTGTCTACCTTATCTCATAGATAAACAAATTGTTCTCGTTACGAAAAGCTAAGGACGGCCAGCCGGCGTCGGATACCGGCTGCTTATAAAGGTGAACCGCGGTTAATGAGGTCTATTATACCCAATTAGCATACGACACTAATTTCGCGTTCCTGCCTCCTCGACGAAATTGTTTTGTTTGGTCTTGTTAGAGAACTTAAGGACAGCATGCTGGCACCAAATACCAGCGACATACAAGGGCACTGCTAGCTTTGGTGTTGCTTGCATAAAATTACACGAACCGTGATCTGATAATTCAAACGGGTACTTTAACTGTCTGTTTTCAAATGAGATAAAGTAAACTGAGTCACTTATCCTTGAATTTATGTCAAGTGCATTACGCCGTTGATGCACGTTGAGTTCTTGATACTGACTGCCTCCAAGGGTGTGTAAAACCACTAGACTTCTGTCCTAAACCTGCTCATGACACTTGACAAGGGTTACCAACATATGTTTGACAAAATAGGAAATGTCTGTCGAGAAAAAGGGTTTCCTGTGGAAAATATTTAAGGAAACATTAAACATATAATAGCAAAAGAGAGAAAAGGGGTCAATTGAATTTATAATTCTAACAAAACTTATATTACATAAACGTAACATGTGAAAGAAACAAAATAAAAATAAACGGACCACTCAACATTAATATTAAAGTAACATGAAATTTAATTCTCAACTAGAAAAGCAAGTACACGTCAGTAGAGATGTCCTGGGGACACAGTAATATATCATTGAGACAATAATTGGAGTTATCCACCATGTAATGCATCTTGGTACTATCGGGGGTAACGTGAAATCCAAGAACCACGATTTCTCATGCAAGTCATATAGATGAGTGAAGGTTGACCGGGAGATGTAAATACATCGAGGTGGTTCAGGCTCCGCAGGACTGTTATAAGTATACAAGTGAAGAGATCGTCCTAGATCCCACTTAAAAGAAGTACGCAGTCTCTACTAAGACAATTCACGTCAACAGAGAGCCAGTGAATAAATTAAATCCAGTCCCCGTCCATCTCTCTCTCTCTCTCTCCCTCTCCAAGGGCAACCAAACCCGAACTGAAGACTGGGAAAAACAAAAGATGTATTTTAATCAAGTTGAAGGCCAAGACATCTAACAGTGTTTAAGAAATATAGTAAAGTCTACTTGGAGTCTTCAGAACACAAGAAAATTCAAGCAAGGCTGCAGGACCGAAGTGAAGTGGGGAGACAGATGTCGCCTCCACTGAAAAAAATAAACAGTGAGAAGAACAAAGAAAGCGCATAAGAATGAAGAGGAAAGTAGGCAGATGACGAAACAGAAAAATTCAAATAATTTCCTCACTAAATGGCGCCACACATGGTCTCTCTCTCTCTCTCTCTCTCTCTCTCTCGAGAGAGAGAGAGAGAGAGAGAGAGAGAGAGAGAGAGCTGAAGACCCTAACAAGTGTACTACAGTCAGTCCCTCGAATTAAATGGTCACTGTTATCTTATCTTTACAATTCATGAACCACTGATGCTAATAAGTACTTAATAAAGACCTTTTAAAAACAATGAATACTTATTAAATGCTACCAAAAAAAAAAAAAAATTGACCCACTGGCTCAGAGGAAAGGTCTCCTTGTCCCAGTTAATGTTTACTTCCCGTCTGGAGGTGCCTTTTCCTGGCTTAACCCATCCTATTTCTTTTTACTCGTTTTTTTTTTCCACGGCTTCCTTATCTAGTTCATTTACGCTTCGGCTTTTATCTATGCTGGACCACTTGTTGGACCACCCTTGCAACTTATCCAAGACTTCCTGTAGCCGTTTGTATCCTTTTCACTTTTTATTCTTATATACTTAACGTCATTTGTCAACAATGATACATAAGATACTTTCCCCCTTGATGGTCATTTGCATATTGTACATTGAGAATAGTAACGGTCTTTAGTACTAATGGGAGATGCCGCTTGATATCTTTCTCCATAACATCTCTGTCTTCTGTTTATTTGGTAATCTTTGATCTACTGTAGAACTTTACCTTGAATCTCTCCTTGCTCCTCTAATTTGTGCAGCCAACCCATCATTATTGTCCTTTCTTGATGGAACTCCAGTAGGTTAGTAAAGCAAGATCTACTTTCTCTAAATCCATGCTGGTTTTCTGTAACAAAGATCATCTCTAAGTACTCAGCGTTTTCCTTTTTATCTTTTCCGATTCTGTACACTGTCAATGATATCAGCTTGTAATTCAGTGCGTCTTGTCTGTCCTCTTGCGTGAATATTAAATCTTCAGTACAGGTTCACAGAGTTCTTTTGCTCTTTCTTTCGGTATCAATGGTATCAGACCTCATCGCTCTTGATGTGTCTAACTCATTTTGGTTTCATTACTTCCTCTTTTGATTTGTGAATTCTCTTTAATTTTTGCTGATCAGCCACTAAATCACTGCTTCCTGACACCATTTATCTCTTCCGAACGAATACCTCTTTAAATCTTCAGTTCTAATCCTTGAATAACAAATCTTTTGTGAGTACTCCTTCCTCCTAGTCTTGTTACTTATTGTATAACGTTTCTTCTTGTGTGGCTGTGTGGTTTCAATTCGGCTTTTGCCAATTCATTTTCGAAATGATGCCTTCCTTCTATTCTTATTCATGCATAATCATTCCAACCTATTTTGCTCACTTCCCATCTGACTATCATCCTATGTTCTGCGCTTTGTCCATGCTTCTTGTTCCTTATTTTGTAGATGACTGGTTCAGAGAACCGACAAGTTGATAAATAAGACACATGTGCAACACTTATTTTGTCGATGCTTTCTTATTTTGTCGGTGCTACCCTTAGATTGTTTGGCTGGGAATCTTTACTGAAAAAACGTTTCGCCACACAGTGGCTTCATCAATCTTATACAAACAGGAAAGTATAAGGAGAGGAGGAGTTTGAGGTAATCAGTCCCTCAGCCTGGAGTCGATGTGTTCAGTCCGTCAATCTTGTGGAAAGTACAGCACAAGGCCGTAGCAGTGGCTTATATACTGTAGTCAGGTGAGACGAAGCAGGAGAAGGCGGGGGTCATAGTGGAACCATCCACTATGGGATCTTGATACAAAGAATTCTTCAAAACTTGTCCAATCTTTGGACGAAGACCTACTTAAACTAGTGGATGGTTCCACTATGACCCCCGCCTCCTCCTGCTTCGTCTCACCTGACTACAGTATATAAGCCACTGCTACGGCCTTGTGCTGTACTTTCCACAAGATTGATGGACTGAACATATCGACTTCAGGCTGAGGGACTGATTACCTCAAACTCCTCCTCTCCTTATACTTTCCTGCTTTGTATAAGAATCATGAAGCCACTGTGTGGCGAAACTTTTCTTTAATAAAGATTCCCATATGTTGCAAAAGTGTCTTAATTCTTTATTGTGGATTATTATTTGTTTTTTCTCTGCTATCTATTCCCTCCTTAGCCAGGTATTCAAAGCTAAGCATCCTATAGTCACTAGCCTCAACTGGTAATCAGATATTCTGTCTGTATTATGTCACTTATGGTGAAAATTAGATCAGTTAGAGCTTAGTTATGAAATTTTTCATTGCTGTTTCCGTCAGTTGGTCTCTTCATGTTTCCAAACCCCATATGCATCCCAGTTTTCATATTCTTTTTCCTTGTGATCGAAGTTTGCTAGAACTAGTAAATTTGCTTTGCCCCTAATTGCTGTGTTGCTTTCTCTACGATTTATATTGTGGCTTTCCTTTGCTTATACTCCTGTCTCGGTCTCCTATTTTTCAGTTGGGTTGGGTTACAATAACATCGGGTTTCCATTTATTTTTCCTTTTGAAATGGCTATTGAAATCGTTAGTGTTCACATTTCTTAGCTGCTGTAATTCCTCGCTCAAGTTAAGGTACCAAACCTAAGGGGCCCAGACATGTTTAAATTTTTTTGTTGTTTTTGGTCCAACTTCAATGAAATTTTATACTGTGATTTAACTAGCATTTTGCGGCCTACACACTGTGTTTGTATTGACTCATGTTGCAAAATTGCAAGATATTGCAAAATTGTATATGACATAAAAGCCCTCTCTCCCCTACAAAATTGGTAAGTTGTACAATGTTCTAGTCAACATCAGGTGAAAGATAAAGAGCTAGCTAATCTTAATTTCAAAGTCTTTTGAGTGAAATGTTAATAGATTGCATTATAAAAAAATGTTGAAATTTGTGTTTTTTTTAAGGAATTTTGTGGAAGAATAAAATTCAACAAAAACAAAATGGTAAAACATATTGCAAATCAACTCTGAAATTGAATAGAACAATCATTCCTCAGTGTGTGAAAAAATCACGATACTCCTATAAATACCCTTTGCAAAAACTGAAAACAAATGTCAATAAATTATTCTTGAGTTTGTCATTTTTTTCTATGAAACTCTATGGTCACGGCGCGCCAAATATGAGCGTGTTGCACACGCCCAGCCTTGTTGACAGCTCTCAGGCTACTGAGCAACAACACTTTAGTCCTCACAGACTTTGCCATGTTGAATATTTAGAATGAAACAATCATAAAAACCGTAATTTTTGGAGTAAAAAAAAAACACTAATTACCAACAAGTCCTCTTGATGACAGCAAAAACAAAAAAAAATTACATTTTTGGAAAAACATGCTTAGAAATATGACAGAAACAAGCTGATTGTATCAACATGCTGCCAGAATTATGCACTATTTTTTGGTAAGAAAACCTTAACCATAAATTTTCAGTTTCAATTTTGTTTCCCTTCATAGAAACCTGACCGGGCCCCTAACGTTCTTTAACTTTGCTGATCGGATGAGAAGCGGTGCGTTCAATGTGGTATGGCCGTTGAGTAGTGAATATTATTTCAAAAGGTTTTATCTTTTCGATAGATATAATGTCTGAGTTCTCTTCTGCCATTCTATTCCTTAATTCACCACTTATGTTCGTGATTCCAACCGCATGTGCATACTACACTCTGATCTTTCTATTTTTTACTTTATGCTAAAGTAAACGATAAAAGGTAAATCTCATGTGTCTTTGGCATCTTTCTGTATTCCCTTGATCATGGTACTCTTAATTACACAGTTCAATCTACCCTATCATTTCCATTTAAGGGCCATTTACTGACTCACTGGTCTAACACTTGTGCTATATAAAGTTCTGAAGGAGTCATTGTTCACGCTTCTGAAAGCTGCTGAGAAATTTGCTAATCGTATGTGTGTGTTTAATTACCTGTTTATAGCTACAAGAGCAGAGTTATGCTCGTGTTGTCCAGGCTCTAATATTCTGTTCATTATATATTATTTTCTTTAAATTTCCAATGGTTTAGGCACTTATCAATTCCTCTTTTAATGTATTCCACTGGTCAACTACACTATTTGAGAAGGATTTTTTTTTTATGATTTCCACTTAACTTTTTCCTCAGTTTGCAACGGTGGCCTTTTGTTATCCCTTTTACAATTACCAAGAAATATTTTTTATCTACTCTTTCAAGTCCTTTCATGACCTTTTATGTGGTTATCATGTGTCCTTTTTTTCCCTCCTTTTTTCCGCTTGATTTCACTTCCTCCCATTTCTATTTCATGGTCTATATCTATATTTAATTCCATCGTCCATCTATGACACTATGTGCTTAAGGTAATCCAGACCTTATGAACCCCGGAAGGAAGCAGAGACTTCTTGGACCTCCCAATACCTGTGTGTATGTGATTGCAGGGATCGAGTCTTAGCTCCTGGTCCTGCCTCTCAACTTACAGCATACCATATTTTCTCCCTCCTAGACTCGTGGGCCCTATCCTACTTGCTCTTAAAATATTACATGAAGCTGGCGTCCATCACACCTTTGTGGAGATCCTTCCACTTTCCGACCACCCCGAGACTGAAGAAATCCAGACATTCCTGTGGATCATCCTTCTCTAACTTTTAACTGTACCCTCAAGTATCTGTTTCCCGCCTATCAAACAACCTATCCCAGTCTTACCTATCAATCCCTTTTAGTATTTTGTATGTTAATATCATATTTACCTAGCTATTCTCTACTTTAGTGTTGTTACATTCATTTCAGTTACCCTCTGCTCGTAGCTTTAGTTCTTGAACTGAACCAGTCTCACTGAATACCTCTAAACTCTTTCCAGTTTCTTAACAAACTTTCTCAGGTACGTACTCCAAGTTAGTCCTAACAAATGTTATAAAAAGGTCTCGGAATGACTTTTGAGGTTCCTGAAAGGCATTTTTACATATGTTAGGCGGGCAATGACAACAGAGGTTATTCAGTTTTTGTGAACTTCTGGCGATAGTTTGGCACTATGCTCACACTTAGGCCTTTCTGAGTGAGGTCTGCAGCCTCTGTCCCCTAACTCTATACTCCGTGTCTCATCTGCCCCCTTCCATAATGTTCATAACCTTGTACTTCTTGGGAAAATTAGAGCAGACACTTATCCGAACAATTCTTCAGTTCGTCCAGATCCCATTTGCAAGCTTTCCTTGTCCTCATCTGTTCCTATTCTTCTCATTTGTTTTATATTATCAGAAAACAGGGATACAAATGATTCAGCCTTTTCTGGTATTTCATTCACATAAAAATAATAATGATCCTGATATCAAACCTTGCGGAAACCCGCTTGTTGTTCTTCCCATTCTAACATCTCTTCCCTGACAATCACACTTTGCTTCCTTCTCTTAAGGAACTCTTTGATCTCCATGGTATTCCTGCCTGCCCTTCAAATTTTCACCCCAATTTCTTGTGGAGTCCGGTATCAAATGCCTTCTTACAGTATAAGGAAATGTAATCCTCTCATCCCTCTACTGTCTCACTTCCGTTATTTTATTATAGCGGGTTGGTAAGACATAAATAGCCATATCAAAACCTTTGCAAGATGTACTTGTCAGATAAACTGGTCTGGAGTTCAGTGCGTCCTCTTTATCTCCTTTAAATGTAAGGACTACATTTTCCGTCTTCAAGATCTCTAGAAACTGTCCCGTGTTTAATGACTTAAAAATCTTAGCTAGTGATTAGGAAAATGCTTCTGCTCCCTCTCGCAAAATCCATGATGGCATCTTCTTAGGTCCCACTGCTTTCGAGATTATATATATATATATATATATATATATATATATATATATATATATATATATATATATATATATATATATATATATATATATATATATGTCGCCGAACACAGGTGTATTTGTGGCAGTGAAGCAGCAGCCCGATTCGGGTACCATGGTTTTGTGTGTCATAGGTCCGAGTGAAAGATTACAAGACACCAAGAGGTCAATAACATCAAGAGGAGCCTCACAACAACCGGATGCCCAGCAATAAGAGAGCCGCCCATCTATGCAGATCTGATGGCAACCAAAAACGTCCACATGGTATCACCCTTCAAGCCTGGACAGACGCCAAGCAGGTGGTGTGGGACTACACAGGTGCATCTACATTGGCTGATGCCTCTCTCTGATACACCAGGGAGGAAGAAAGAGCAGCTGCCAGCTTCAGGTAGTCCCAGAAGTCTAGAAAATACGGAGAACTTGCCCATCATTACATGTTTGTTCCTATAAGCTCGGAGAGAGACCCTTGGCTCGCCAGGAAAGATTGCATCCAATTTCCTTAAGGAGCTAGGCAAAAGACTCATCAGGGTAACTAGGGATCCCAGGGCAGCTAGTTTTCTGTTCCAGAGAGTCAGCGCTGCTATTCATGGGGGTAATGCATGTTGTATTTTGGGCACGAGCCGCAGCTCTGAGGAACTGGATGAAATTTTAGCATTATAATCATTGACAAACACGTAACAATATGTACTATATAAGTATCTTTCACTCCTTATGTACTGTATATGCCATCTTTATATCAACAATGTATCTCTTAAATCTTTTGTACCATATTATGTAACTAAATATACCTATTGGTAAAAAAGAATGACAAGATGGGGTGGTAGGGAAAGTGGGATATTCTAATGGCTTCAGGAAGAAATCCAAATATTCTTCCTTGAATCATTTTTATCCACTTCTCCGAGGCTATGGGTCACACAATTTATACCAGAGATGGCCAATTTAAAATATATATATATATATATATATATATATATATATATATATATATATATATATATATATATATATATATATATATATATATATATATGTGTAGGGCGAAATGACAGTAGTTTGTTGGATTATGTATTGGTAGATAAAAGACTGTTGAGTAGACTTCAGGATGTACATGTTTATAGAGGGGCCACAGATATATCAGATCACTTTCTAGTTGTAGCTACACTGAGAGTAAAAGGTAGATGGGATACAAGGAGAATAGAAGCATCAGGGAAGAAAGAGGTGAAGGTTTATAAACTAAAAGAGGAGGCAGTTAGGGTAAGATATAAACAGCTATTGGAGGATAGATGGGCTAATGAGAGCATAGGCAATGGGGTCGAAGAGGAATGGGGTAGGTTTAAAAATGTAGTGTTAGAGTGTTCAGCAGAAGTTTGTGGTTACAGGAAAGTGGGTGCAGGAGGGAAGAGGAGCGATTGGTGGAATGATGATGTAAAGAGAGTAGTAAGGGAGAAAAAGCTAGCATATGAGAAGTTTTTACAAAGTAGAAGTGATGCAAGGAGGGAAGAGTATATGGAGAAAAAGAGAGAGGTTAAGAGAGTGGTGAAGCAATGTAAAAAGAGAGCAAATGAGAGAGTGGGTGAGATGTTATCAACAAATTTTGTTGAAAATAAGAAAAAGTTTTGGAGTGAGATTAACAAGTTAAGGAAGCCTAGAGAACAAATGGATTCGTTAGTTAAAAATAGGAGAGGAGAGTTATTAAATGGAGAGTTAGAGGTATTGGGAAGATGGAGGGAATATTTTGAGGAATTGTTAAATGTTGATGAAGATAGGGAAGCTGTGATTTCGTGTATAGGGCAAGGAGGAATAACATCTTGTAGGAGTGAGGAAGAGCCAGTTGTGAGTGTGGGGGAAGTTCGTGAGGCAGTAGGTAAAATGAAAGGGGGTAAGGCAGCCGGGATTGAAGGGATAAAGATAGAAATGTTAAAAGCAGGTGGGGATATAGTTTTGGAGTGGTTGGTGCAATTATTTAATAAATGTATGGAAGAGGGTAAGGTACCTAGGGATTGGCAGAGAGCATGCATAGTTCCTTTGTATAAAGGCAAAGGGGATAAAAGAGAGTGCAAAAATTATAGGGGGATAAGTCTGTTGAGTGTACCTGGTAAAGTGTATGGTAGAGTTATAATTGAAAGAATTAAGAGGAAGACGGAGAATAGGATAGCAGATGAACAAGGAGGCTTTAGGAAAGGTAGGGGGTGTGTGGACCAGGTGTTTACAGTGAAACATATAAGTGAACAGTATTTAGATAAGGCTAAAGAGGTCTTTGTGGCATTTATGGATTTGGAAAAGGCGTATGACAGGGTGGATAGGGGGGCAATGTGGCAGATGTTGCAAGTGTATGGTGTAGGAGGTAGGTTACTGAAAGCAGTGAAGAGTTTTTACGAGGATAGTGAGGCTCAAGTTAGAGTATGTAGGAAAGAGGGAAATTTTTTCCCAGTAAAAGTAGGCCTTAGACAAGGATGTGTGATGTCACCGTGGTTGTTTAATATATTTATAGATGGGGTTGTAAGAGAAGTAAATGCGAGGGTCTTGGCAAGAGGCGTGGAGTTAAAAGATAAAGAATCACACACAAAGTGGGAGTTGTCACAGCTGCTCTTTGCTGATGACACTGTGCTCTTGGGAGATTCTGAAGAGAAGCTGCAGAGATTGGTGGATGAATTTGGTAGGGTGTGCAAAAGAAGAAAATTAAAGGTGAATACAGGAAAGAGTAAGGTTATGAGGATAACAAAAAGATTAGGTGATGAAAGATTGAATATCAGATTGGAGGGAGAGAGTATGGAGGAGGTGAACGTATTCAGATATTTGGGAGTGGACGTGTCAGCGGATGGGTCTATGAAAGATGAGGTGAATCATAGAATTGATGAGGGAAAAAGAGTGAGTGGTGCACTTAGGAGTCTGTGGAGACAAAGAACTTTGTCCTTGGAGGCAAAGAGGGGAATGTATGAAAGTATAGTTTTACCAACGCTCTTATATGGGTGTGAAGCATGGGTGATGAATGTTGCAGCGAGGAGAAGGCTGGAGGCAGTGGAGATGTCATGTCTGAGGGCAATGTGTGGTGTGAATATAATGCAGAGAATTCGTAGTTTGGAAGTTAGGAGGAGGTGCGGGATTACCAAAACTGTTGTCCAGAGGGCTGAGGAAGGGTTGTTGAGGTGGTTCGGACATGTAGAGAGAATGGAGCGAAACAGAATGACTTCAAGAGTGTATCAGTCTGTAGTGGAAGGAAGGCGGGGTAGGGGTCGGCCTAGGAAGGGTTGGAGGGAGGGGGTAAAGGAGGTTTTGTGTGCGAGGGGCTTGGACTTCCAGCAGGCATGCGTGAGCGTGTTTGATAGGAGTGAATGGAGACAAATGGTTTTTAATACTTGACGTGCTGTTGGAGTGTGAGCAAAGTAACATTTATGAAGGGATTCAGGGAAACCGGCAGGCCGGACTTGAGTCCTGGAGATGGGAAGTACAGTGCCTGCACTCTGAAGGAGGGGTGTTAATGTTGCAGTTTAAAAACTGTAGTGTAAAGCACCCTTCTGGCAAGACAGTGATGGAGTGAATGATGGTGAAAGTTTTTCTTTTTCGGGCCACCCTGCCTTGGTGGGAATCGGCCAGTGTGATAATAAAAAAAAATAAATATATATATTCAACAAGTCGGTCGTCTCCCATCGAGGCAGGGTGACCCAAAAAAAGAAAGAAAATCCCCAAAAAGAAAATACTTTCATCATTCAACACTTTCACACATTATCACTGCTTTTGCAGACGTGCTCAGAATACAACAGCTTAGAAGCATATACGTATAAAGATACACAACATATCCCTCCAAACTGCCAATATCCCAAACCCCTCCTTTAAAGTGCAGGCATTGTACTTCCCATTTCCAGGACTCAAGTCCGACTACATGAAAATAACCGGTTTCCCTGAATCCCTTCACTAAATATTACCCTGCTCACACTCCAACAGATCGTCAGGTCCCAAGTATCATTCGTCTCCATTCACTCCTATCTAACAAGCTCATGCACGCTTGCTGGAAGTCCAAGCCCCTCGCCCACAAAACCTCCTTTACCCCCTCTTTCCATCCCTTTCGAGGACGACCCCTACCCCTCTTTCCTTCCCCTATAGATTTATATGCTTTCCATGTCATTCTACTTTGATCCATTCCCTCTAAATGACCAAACCACCTCAACAACCCCTCTTCTGCCCTCTGACTAATGCTTTTATTAACTCCACATCTTCTCCTAATTTCCACACTCCGAATTTTCTGCATAATATTTATACCACACATTGCTCTTAGACAGGACATCTCCACTGCCTCCAACCGTCTCCTCGCTGCTGCATTTACCACCCAAGCTTCACATCCATATAAGAGTGTTGGTACTACTATACTTTCATACATTCCCTTCTTTGCTTCCATAGATAACGTTTTTTGACTCCACATATACCTCAACGCACCACTCACCTTTTTTCCCTCATCAATTCTATGATTAACCTCAGCCTTCATAACTCCATCCGCCGACACTTCAACTCCCTAGTATCTGAAAACATTCACTTCTTCCATACTCCTCCTCCCCAATTTGATATCCAATTTTTCTTTATCTAAATCATTTGACACCCTCATCACCTTACTCTTTTCTATGTTCACTTTCAACTTTCTACCTTTACACACATTCTCAAACTCATCCACTAAACTTTGCAATTTTTCTTTAGAATCTCCCATAAGCACAGTATCATCAGCAAAAAGTAACTGTGTCAATTCCCATTTTGAATTTGATTCCCCATAATTTAATCCCACCCCTCTCCCGAACACCCTAGCATTTACTTCTTTTACAACCCCATCTATAAATATATTAAACAACCATGGTGACATTACACATCCCTGTCTAAGACCTACTTTTACCGGGAAGTATTCTCCATCTCTTCTACATACCCTAACCTGAGCCTCACTATCCTCATAAAAGCTCTTTACAGCATTTAGTAACTATTCCATATACTTGCAACATCTGCCACATTGCTCCTCTATTCACTCTATCATATGCCTTTTCTAAATCCATAAATGCAATAAAAACTTCCCTACCTTTATCTAAATACTGTTCACATATATGCTTCAATGTAAACACTTGATCTACACATCCCCTACCCACTCTGAAGCCTCCTTGCTCATCCGCAATTCTACATTCTGTCTTTCCTCTAATTCTTTCAATTATAACCCTACCGTACACTTTTCCTGGTATACTCAGTAAACTTATTCCTCTATAATTTTTACAATCTCTTTTGTCCCCTTTCCCTTTATATAAAGGGACTATACATGCTCTCCGCCAATCCCTAGGTACCTTCCCCTCTTTCATACATTTATTAAACAAAAGTACCAACAACTCCAACACTATATCCCCCCCTGCTTTTAACATTTCTGTCATGATCCCATCAGTTCCAGCTGCTTTACCCCCTTTCATTCTACGTAATGCCTCACGTACCTCCCCCACACTTACATTCTGCTCTTCTTCACTCCTAAAAGATGGTATACCTCCCTGGCCAGTGCATGAAATTACCGCCTCCCTTTCTTCCTCAACATTTAAAAGTTCCTCAAAATATTCTCGCCATCTACCTTATACCTCCCTCTCCCCATCTACTAACTCCCCTACTCTGTTTTTAACTGACAAATCCATACTTTCCCTAGGCTTTCTTAACTTGTTTAACTCACTCCAAATTTTTTTCTTATTTTCATTAAAATTTCTTGACAGTGCCTCTCCCACTCTTTCATCTGCTCTCCTTTTGCACTCTCTCACCACTCTCTTCACCTTTCTTTTACTCTCCATATATATATAATATATATATATATATATATATATATATATATATATATATATATATATATATATATATATATATATATATATATATATATATAGTTTAAATTGTGTGTGTGTGCAAAACAACCACTGTGAAAGGATAGTGAAATTCTAAGCGCTTTCGTGACTTCGTTGATAATGTGAGAAGTCACGAAAGCACTGGGAATTTCACCATCCTTTCACAGTGGGTGTTTTGCATACTCTGATATCACCTGTTTTCTGTGATCTTATTGCATATATATATATATATATATATATATATATATATATATATATATATATATATATATATATATATATATATATATATATATATATGTGTGTGTGTGTGTGTGTGTGTGTGTGTGTGTGTGTGTGTGTGTGTGTGTGTGTGTGTGTGTGTGTGTGTGTGTGTGTGTGTTGTTTGTCCGTCGATTCGACGAGGACCATCTAGTTATCCTGGGGTCGAAGTTGGTGGGTACGCAGACGACTTGTCAGGCCAATCCGCGCACGAAACGTTCTCTGGCAGTGTGGACAGGGAAGGGTGGCGGCATCGAGGGGTCTGATGGCTCTGGTCTTCCTCGCCTGCCTGCGCTGCTCGGCTAGTGAGATTCTGCTTTCAACAAGTCGGCCGTCTTCCACCGAAGCAGGGTGACCCAAAGAGAAAGTAAATCCCCGAAAAGAAAATACTTTCATCATTCAACAGTTTCACCTCACTCACACATAATCACTGTTTTTGCAGAGGTGCTCAGAATACAACAGCTTAGAAGTATATACGTATAAAAATACACAATATATCTCCCCAAACTGCCAATATCCCAAACCCCTCCTTTAGAGTTCAGGCATTGTACTTCCCATTTCCAGGACTCAAGTCCGGTTATATAAAATAACCGGTTTCCCTGAATCCCTTCACTAAATATTACCCTGCTCACACTCCAACAGATCGTCAGGTCCCAAATACCACGCTTGCTGGGAGTCCAAACCCCTCGCCCACAACACCTCCTTTACCCCCTCCCTCCAACCTTTTCGAGGACGACCCCTACCCTGCCTTCCTTCCCCTACAGATTTATACTCTCTCCATGTCATTCTACTTTGATCCATTCTCTCTAAATGACCAAACCACCTCAACAAACCCTCTTCAGCCCTCTAATACTTTTATTAACTCCACACCTTCTCCTAATTTCCACACTCCTAATTTTCTGCATAACATTTACATCACACATTGCTCTTAGACATGACATCTCCACTGCCTCCAACCACCTCCTTGCTGCAGCGTTTACAAACCAAGCTTCACACCCACATAAGAGTGTTGGTACTACTATGCTTTCATACATTCCAATCTTTGCCTCCATAGATAACATTTTTTGCCTCCACATATACCTCAATTCACCACTTGCAAAATCTGCCACATTGCTCCCCTATCCACTCTATCATATGCCTTTTCTAAATCCATAAATGCAATAAAAACTTCCCTACCTTTATCTAAATACTGCTCACATATATGCTTCAATGTGAACACTTGATCTACACATCCCCTACCCACTCTGAAGCCTCCTTGCTCATCCGCAATTCTACATTCTGTCTTACGTCTAATTCTTTCAATAATAACCCTACCGTACACTTTTCCTGGTATACTCAATAAACTTATTCCTCTATAATTTTTACAATCACTTTTGTCCTCCTTCCCTTTATATAAAGGGACTATACACACTCTCCGCCAATCCCTAGGTACCTTCCCCTCTTTCATACATTTATTAAACAAAAATACCAACCACTCCAACACTATGTCCCCCCCTGCTTTTAACATTTGTCATGATCCCGTCAATTCCAGCTGCTTTACCCCCTTTCATTCTACGTAATGCCTCACGCACCTCCCCCACACTCACATCTTGCTCTTCTTCACTCCTAAGAGATTATATTCCTCCCTGGCCAGTGCATAAAATTACCGCCTCCCTTTCTTCATCGACATTTAAAAGTTATTCTCGCCATCTACCCAAAAAAGCCCATCTCCCCATCTACTAACTCCCCTTTTCTATTTTTAACTGATAAATCCATTTGTTCCTTAGGCTTTCTTGTTTAACTCACTCCAAATTTTTTTCATATTTTCATTAAAATTCCTTGACAGTACCTCTCCCACTATCATCTGCTCTCCTTTTGCACCTTCTCACCACTCTCTTCACCTTTCTTTTACTCTCCATATACTCTCCTCTTCTTATAACACTTCTGCTTTGTAAATACCTCTCATAAGCTACCTTTTTCTCTTTTATCACACCCTTTACTTCATCATTCCACCAATCACTCCTCTTTCCTCCTGCACCCACCCTCCTATAACCACAAACTTCTGCCCCACATTCTAATACTGCATTTTTAATTAAATCTATTCCAACCCTCTTCAACCCCCCCACTACTCATACCTGCACCAGTCCATCTTTCTGCCAATAATTGCTTATATTTCACCCGAACTTCCTCCTCCCTTAGTTTATACACTTTCACCTCCCTCTTACTTGTTGCCATTTTCCTCTTATCCCATCTACCTCTTACTCTAACTGTAGCTACAACTAGATAACGATCCGATATATCAGTTGCCCCTCTATAAACGTGTACATCCTGGAGCCTACCCATCAACCTTTTATGCACCAATACATAATCTAACAAACTACTTTCATTACGTGCTACATCAAACCTTGTATATTTATTTATCCTCTTTTTCATAAAATATGTATTACTTATTACCAAACCTCTTTCTACACATAGCTCAATTAAAGGCTCCCCATTTTCATTTACCCCTGGCACCCCAAATTTACCTACTACTTCCTCCACAACGTTTTTTCCCACTTTAGCATTAAAATCCCCAACCACAAGTACTCTCACACTTGGTTCAAAATCCCTATGCAATTACTCAACATTTCCCAAAATCTCTCTCTCCTGTATACTTCTCTCTTCCCCAGGTGCATAAACGCTTACAATAACCCACTTCTCACATCCAACCATTATTTTACTCCACATAATCCTTGAATACACTTATAGTCCCTCTTTTCCTTCCATAGCTTATCCTTCAACATTATTGCTACTCCTTCTTTAGCTCTAACTCTATTAGAAACCCCTGACCTAATCCCATTTATTCCTCTCCACTGAAACTCACCCACCCCCTTCAGCTTTGTTTCACTTAAAGCCAGGATATTCTTCTCATTCATAACATCCACAATCATCTCTTATAATTCGCACAACATCCACGCACAGACTTCCCACTTTGACAATTTTCTTCTTCTTATTCTTTTTAGTAATTTTTACAGGAAAAGGGGTTACTAGTTCATTGTTCCCGGCATTTTAGTTGACTTTTACAACACGCACGGCTTACGGAGGAAAGATTCTTATTCCACTTCCCCATGGATATAAAAGGAAAAGTAATTAGAACAAGAACTAAGATAAAATCAAAGAAAACTCAGATGTATAGATATATATACATATTTTTTTAGCAACAGCCATCTTTTGCCAAGACAGAGTGACGTAAAAAAAAAAAAGAAAATAAATTCACCATTATTCATTCAATTACATTCTTGCCAGAGGTGTGCTGATATCCAATTACCCATTGACTGCAACATGCCCACCCTATTTTCAGCATGCAGACACTGCCCTTCCCACCTCCAGAAAAATTATTTTCCCTGAATCCCTTCGTCAAATGTTACAATTGCTGACAGTCGCCATCATTCATTCAAACACTATCTTCTTGCTATGTACAAAATGTAATAAAACGGTGTCTACAAACTTAAACCAAGTGCATAATTCTGTCATACAACACAAATTGCTATATCTACAGCAGACTGAAGCTTTAATTACTTGTTTTTTCCAAACTTCTGTCTTTCTCTGTACTTCTTTATAAATTTCAGGGTTGCTTTGTTTCTTATCCCATATTCAGTTAGCTTGATGTTATCACTAGTCAGTTTCTCTCCATTGTAACAAAGTCAGTATGTCTTCCAAATATATCGCCAGCTAATTTTTTTCTTCACTCCTTAAAACCAGAGTGACGTGGTGTTTCAGATCTTGCTTCAGTTCATATACTGTTGCTTCATGAGGAATAACCACTGTCCAAAATCCTTCATCAGCTTTTTCAATATAAATTTTCATTGCTCTTCCATGTTCCAACTCAATTAAGGCATTTACCTCTTCAAGGGTCACTTGGGGATGAAGGTCCTTTAGTAAAGAATCATCTTGAAGCTGAGTTAAGGCCTCTTGAAAAAAATTTCTTCAATTCAGCATGAGAAATTGTCTTTAATTCAGAATCTTCACGGTGCTCAGTCTCTGTTCTCTTGTCACTTTCAACACTGGGAGTTTCCTTCACAAGTTCCAAATTATTTTCCATTTCATTTTCTGGTGCACTCATTGTATGTACATCATGAACATGATGTAGGCTCGATTGTGATATCATGACTTTCAGAGTTCATTTTCAGGTTTGTTTCTTCCATTTTCTGACTATTCATTCATATGCATCTTGGAAGAATCTCTAAGGAGCACCCTCTTCCCAGGGTCATCCTTCAGGCCTAATTCTAGTCTATCAACGCTCCAGTTCTCATCATATGAAGAACGTGAAGCCCATAAATAGAATTCCAGACTGCTTTGTGCCTTTAACAGGAACCTGAATCTTTGCCTCTTTGCCTCAACAGAAATTATTGGATGTGTCCCCAAGGTCTAAACGTCCATCTTTTATTGGTTCTTCCATTAAATATGCAACACTTAAGTTGCCACAGAATCAAAAAAAAAAAAAAAAAAAAAAAAAAAAAAAAGCTTGTTGTTGTTAAGGACCAACACTATATTATATATATATATATATATATATATATATATATATATATATATATATATATATATATATATATATATATATATATATATATATATATATATATAATGTGCCGAATATGTAGAACTGGTCAATTAGCAAGAACTCATTTAAAATTAAGTCCTTTCTAAAATTTTCTCTTATACGTTTAAAGATATATTTTTTTCATTAATGTTAATGTAAAAAATTTTAATTTTGCACCAAAAGAATCTAAGAAAACTTACCTAACCTTATTATAACAAGTGCAATTTATTTTAGCCTAACCCAGCTAAATATATTTTAGATTTGTTTACAATAATTTAATACTAAACAAACACAGTGAAATATATTTTTTTCGTTAGGTTCAGAATGATTTTGGCGAAATTATTGCATACACAAATTTTCGCTTGTCCTATATGGCAAGGTGAGCGTTGCTATTTAAGCCAAGATCGCAAGTTCTGCCTATTCGGCACGACATATATATATATATATATATATATATATATATATATATATATATATATATATATATATATATATATATATATGTGTGTGTGTGTGTGTGTGTGTGTGTGTGTGTGTGTGTGTGTGTGTGTGTGTGTGTGTGTGTGTATCTGTGTGTGTATACTCACCTAATTGTGGTTGCAGGGGTCAAGCCATAGCTCCTGGCCTAACCTCTTCACTGGTCGCCACTAGGTAATTCCCTACTCCGTCAGTTTTTTCATACCTTTTCTTAAAGCTATGTATGGATCCTGCCTCCACCACCTCCCTTTGTGCGTGTGTTATACTTGGAATAATACTCTCAGAGCTTTCTCTTCACATTATGAATGCCGTGTCCCTTCGTTCAGTTTGTATTTCACTACATTCTTCATTTTCCGTCTCTTATTCTCAATATTTTACACGTGTCAGAATTGAATTTTGTTAACATGTTTAATAACCTTTTCATTAACTTCTCATCATTGGCAAATATTGATATGAAGGATTCCTTTCATCCGTTAGGTCATTTATTTATACCTTTTATTTATTTCTGATCTGTGGCTAGTCCACCTGCCAACTTGACTCCCTCTCGTTCAGTTATTCTCTGTCTTCTGTTTTCAGGTATTCCTGTCTTCTTGAGAACTTTCCTGCTTACTTCTACTTGCTCTTCCAGCTTGTAGATTATGCAGATCGGCCTCTGAGGAGACAGTGACAAATAATGTAGTTACAGTTCAGGGGAAATACCGTCTGCCCAGAGCTCTATTTTCTGTTTTATCTACGAGATTCACGAGACAGGATTTGGTAATCCTGAATCCATGTTGACTATCAAATATATTTTTTCTTATCTATTCTACACTTATTTTATTATTTTTAATGGTAGCTTTGTTGCCAACAATATCAGCCAATAGTTCTTTGCTATCTGCTTATTTTCTTTATATTTTGGTATTATCATAAGTATATTGACGTGTAATGCCGCTGAACTTTATCAAGTCTACAGTTTTCATGTCTTGTAGCTTTCTAACAGTTTTTCAGTTACCGTTTCATTTGATGAGTTCATTTGATGGTTATGTCACAATTCTTCTTGATCAAATCTTTCGATATTTCTTGCTTTGTCTTACATTAGATTTATATTTTTCACTGCGCGCTGTAAACTCTTTTTTTTTTTATTTTTTGTCCCCTCAAGGAAGGTTCCTTGATGTTGGTGAGGGGCTCTTGATTTAGGGAATTGGATCTGTGCTCCAGTTCCCCGAATTAAGCCTGAATGCCTTCCACATATCCCCCCCCCCAGGCGCTGTATAATCCTCCGGGTTTAGCGCTTCCCCCTTGATTATAATAATAATGTAAACTCTTTTTACCTGAGGTAATTATATCTGCTGTAGTCCTCCCTTATTTCCGTTCTCGCTTTCACCAGGTAGCCGGATTAATAAGATGGTCACTTGCTTCTAGTGATTCTTTATACTAGATAATTTCTTTGATTCAGTTTTGGAGAAAAAATTTCCTCTTTATGGACCATCCATTTCTCGTATTTGTGTGGCGTCCTTAACATGTTGGCTCTAAATTTTCCATTACTGTCTCCATAATTTTCTCTCCATGGTTATGGTCTTTTGTGTGATTGTCAATTCTTCCCCATGTACATGTGGGACTGGCTGTCGACGAAGTATAAGACTGCCACTTCGTTAATCATTTACCCACTGGAGGGACTTCATGTCAAGGAGACGAGTGTGGGTATGCATCAGCTGGATGGAGGCGTGATTGCTGTGTGCTGGTGATAATTAAGTAGTGCATGGTGAAGCTGCGGATACTGATTACCTCAGCGATCCCACCGTGTGCTGGACCGACTCGAGATGGGTGCCACCTGTACCGGTACAAAAATGGTAAGTCATGTCTCGCAAACCTAATAGTGACACTTGATAGACTGGCAGAGATCAGACAAGAAAGGAAATGGTGGACATACTGCATATTGCCACATAGAACAAAGTTATATGTACTGGAGACGAACATAGGAGTGTCTGGCACCTGTCAGAGTATTCTCTTGGATTAAGAAATATCTTAAGAACAAAAAGGCACAATACCGTGGCTGGAACAATCTAGAAATAACCTGCACATAGGAGAGAGGAGCTTACGACGACGTTTCGGTCCGACTTACACCATTCACTAAGTCACGCTGAACAATAGTAAGAGACGTATTGTCAATGTGGGCGAGTTTCACTAGTAAAGTCTCCCTTGGTTAAGTCTTTAGTTCAATTCTGTTTGGAGTATACGTTAATGACTTGCCCCTGAAGATAAATTCCTGCGTTTCAGTGTTCGTGTATGATTCTAAATATAAGAAGAGGATACGAAAAGAAGATTAAGAAACACTAGAAGAATAACTAGAGAAACTGCAAGACAGTTGACGTTAGGTAATAAAGTCTGGAGACACGTACAGTCCGATAGAAGAAGAGCTCGTGAAAATGGGCAACGGGATCGGACAGCAATCATGCAAACCAGCCTTTTGAAGTGCGTATGTTATTTTAATTACAGATGACAAAATCTGTCAAATTCATTTACCACATACATACGACATATACTGTACATACAACTTGTCCTCTGTGTAATCCACATGAAGCCTTCAGTGATCAGTTGTGTGACAGGTATATCTCAAGCTTCAGATTTATATCAAAACTCAATCTTATCTCCAGATTGATGGCAAAACCCAGGCTTCTTGTCTCTAGATACCAGAAGCAAAGCTTGCCTCTAGACTGGTACTGAAGTTAGACAGCAAACACTGTATTGTAAAGAAGTTATAAACATGTGAAATTATTATAATCAAATAATAAAGCACTAAACCGACAAGGGTCATGCAGCGCTGCAGCACAGAAAACAGTGCCGGTGGAGAGGGGATCAGAGGTAAGGGGAGAAATGGGCTGAAAGGGATGCTAGGGGCTATGCGTCAAAGTTTGTATAGTAAAACAGTTGCTGACAAAAAGTCAAAACGTGATCGTAAGTCAAAGGAAGGCCGTCTGCAAGAAGGGAAGATAAGGTAAGAGTGGTAGGGCGGCAGCGTCGTTGGAGGTAAATCCTGCAAGCTCGCTGTTAAACCAGACAATCCACAAGAAAGTGAAGAACCGAAATAGGAGCCCAACAAACCTCACAGAGAGGAATAGGTTGTCATTCCATGAGATACCTATGGGTAAGGCAGGAATGGCCGATGCGGAGTCGGGAAAGTGCAATCTCCTGGGAACGGCAATAGTGGTATGAAGATGGCCACAGGCCTAAAAGCGGTTTAATAGAGTCCAATTTATTATGGTGCATGTCTGACCACCGTTGTTGCCAACGGCTGCAAAGACGGGCAGAGATGACTGGAAAATAATCCCTAAACGGAATACCACTACAGTAATACCTTGTCTTCGAGTTACGAGCCGTCACTTGGTCGATTTTTGGCTTTGAGTTGCGAGCCAAAATCCGAATTACGAGCGAGCTTTAGATACGCCACTCACAGGAGAGACGAAATATCAAAAACCTCGATAATAACCAATGTGTAACATCCTTTCAATTTTGATACCACTGGTAATGTCATCCTGCCATAATGTTCTATAACATATGCCCTAAGTAAAGAGAAACAGTTGTGGAACATGTGTAAATACATGGTTGGGTGGCCAGCTGGCTGGCCGGCGCCTAGCTGGATGGCTGATTTGCTTTGGTTGTCTCTATCTCTGTCTGTCTGTATCTATCTCTGTCTCTGTCTCTATCTCTGTCAAACCTCTGTCTCTATCTCTGTCAAGCCTCTGTCTCTGTCTCACAGGTACACATAAATACAGTTATAGTGTAAATTACCTAGGATAACCCAAAAAATCCAGACAGTGTGCTATACTATGCTTGTAGATATAAGGCATAATAAGCATGACTGGCAAGTAATATATATTTTCACTTGTTCAGGAATCAGACGTGATGACTCTACATTGTGTGTAATACCTTTTGGTTCATGAGTGGCTCTCCCTGAGACAGAGACATGTAGAGAGACAGGAAGACAGAAACACAGGCAGACAGAAAGTCAGATAAACAGAGACAGAGATAAACATAGAGCTAGACAGACAAATAGTAACAGATAGAAACAGATAGACAGGCATGTTTATGTGCAATAGTTAAATATAAAACCAAGGCAGTGCACGATCATCAAATGTCACTCCACTGCTGCACTATCAGCAGTGGAGTGACACTCGTCTTACACTGTGCTTCAAGGAGTTTCATATATATTCCAGCATTTCTAAAACATTGCTGGGATCTGGCAAAAAAGGCAAAAACATTTATTTATAAATACATTTTTCTTATTTAAAAACCCGTAACAAAAAAAATTAGGGTGGCTTTTGGGGGGCTGGAACGACTAATGGCATTTCAATTAATTTCAATGAGGAAAACTGATTTGATATACGACCAAACTGACTTACGAGCACGGTCATGGAACAAATTAAACTTGTAAGTCAAGGTACCACTGTATAGGAAACCGGAAGGTCACGTACCGCTGACCGCGCAGCAGCATCCACCTGTTCATTGACCTGCACATCAACATGTATAAACATGTGAAAGAAGTGTGATGAGGCAATATAGGAAAACACCACAATCACCTTCAAAACTAGGTCAATGTAGGACAGTTTTGTAGAGCTAAGTGGCAGGCCCAGGAACTAGGTTTCAATTCCTTCGTGCGCGAGCACGCATTCACGCCCACAAATATACACACATGCGCGCACACAAATATGCAATGTGTGTGTCTATCTGCTTCTCTCTCTCTCTCTCTCTCTCTCTCTGGGTTTTTCCTAACTTCTACAGTTTCGTGGTAAACTTGGTGTGCAAGTAGAGGTGGTGGGCAGTTTTGTTTTCCCTGGATGCTCTCAAAGTTTGCTTCTCTGGTAACTGGACCGGGCTTAATTGGGGTAACTTTATCCATATCCCGTCCTCTTCCCCCGCGCTGATCTAGACTGATGGCGACTGTACACACTGAGAGGTAGGATACACTGGTAGAGGAGATGGTGGAAGGCAGCGTTATAATGCAGAAAATTGACCCAGGGCGAAACTCTATAATGCTCTGTGTTTCTATCATATTGTCGACAGTACCTGCCATCATACCATGCTTGTAGACAATACCTACCATCCTGCCATACTTCTCGACAGTACCCGCCATCCTATCATACTCGTCGACAATACTTGCCCTCCCACCATACTTATAAACAATGCCTACCATCCTGCCATACTTCTCGACAGTACCTGCCGTCCTACCATACTAGTTGATAATAGCTGTCATCCTACGAAGACAGCGTTAGGAAGTTTTGTTAAAGCAGCCGCTATTGTACGGTATCCTGTTCTCGGGGGGGATGGGGTTACCGTGATGCTCGTGAGTGCTTCTGGACATGGAATTGCAGCTATATTTCCGTAAGACCAATTCTATCTTCCATTCCCAGAAGCGTTTAGTGCTTCCCCAAGTGTATAACAACAATAATTATAAGAAGAAAAACAATAATAAAGTGCATCTGACTTAATGGTATGGGTATGTTTGATAAGGAGACTTAGATGTATAGGGAAAAACGTTAATGGAATGGTAGTGCATGAAGAATAAGTTAGTATGAGTGTGAATGGGAACAAGAGATTTTCATAAATTTAAACAGTAAAAATATACAGGAAAGCGAAAATATTAGGAGATTAATAAAAAAGTTAGAATAGATAGTTAATATTGAAATAAGAGAAATTAGTTGCATAATAATGGGGAAAGAGAATCATTAGAGAAATATCTTCAAAATCCAATAGGCCGACTTAAAGGTGGAGTGGCCTCCATCTCTGGAAGAATGGACCAGGTGTGTGTTTATGAGAGGGAAAATGGGGGAGAATCGTCAGGTGTACATTTTTTCAAACGCATGTCCACACACCATGGTCACCCAGTCAACGGCTAGTCACCACCACCTCAATCACCTCCGTCACCACCACCACCACAATCACATCTACCAACACCAACACCAAATTCACCACCACCACCATCAGTTGCATCATCACGACCATGATCACCTCTATCACCATCACCTACACCATCACTGTCACCACCACCTACACTATCACCACCTACACCATCACTATCACCATCACCATCTACACCATCACTATCACCACCACCTACACCATCACTATCACCATCACCATCTACACCATCACTATCACCACCTACACCATCACTATCACCATCACCTACACCATCACTTACACCATTATCACCATCACTATCACCACCTACACCATCACTATCACCACCTACACCATCACCACCTACAACATCACTATCACCATCACCTACACCATTACTATCACCATTACCACCGCCTACACCAACACTATCACATCATCACCAACTTGAAATATCTTTTCTGATTGTAAATCTTATATGCTTATAAGAAGTACTGTATATTAGTATTTATCCATCAGAGTGAGTCTGAGTTGTGTCGTTATTCAGATGGCGAGTTAAATTTACCTGTGGCGTTTTCCAGATTCCTTGGGTCATGAGTAATTAATCCCGAAAGGGGCAAAAGAAAATATTAATTAGACTCCATGGGATCCTTCCCCGAAACTCCGTAGGCCCTTGAAAATCTCATTCGCCCCTGTTATACATAGCAACCAAATTAAATACAGCCATGTATGATTCATCATGTTATTTGTTTATGCATATGGATTAAATATCACTATTATTTTTACTGTTAAATGTACCTGAAGCACATAAGAAAAATTCTGGAAAAAATACTGATATTTCCATCCCAGTCACTGGCATACAAGTGTACATATTAAATAGCGCTTCAAAGCACTCTTTTACAGCATTTTATTAGCTTTCAAATGAGATTAAAATGAACATCTTAAAATGACGTACAACACAGTAAAGGAGAATTATGCAAGACTAGTTTTTAATCTGCTGTCTAACAGAAAGGCAAGAAACAATTGTTAGCATTAACTGAAGTAGTTATAACTGTAGCAGACTCATAATATTACAGGACCGAAAAATAAAAAGTTTTGCATAGCTATTTGCAGAGGGCAGTGTAGGGTAGCTTTTGTTGCAGCTGCAAAACTGACTACAAGGTTTTGACAACCGCACTGAACCAGCTTCCACACTGCTGCAACTTGTGGGATGGTAATCAACTGTATAACAAGCGTCTTTTCAGTTCCTTTCCAACCATGTAGACAGTGGGTTGGTTCTCGAACTAGTGGATCATGGACAGATGCTCAAATGCTGGCCTGGTAGAAAGCCCGTTGATAGTTGTGATAGAGAGCATTCCAAGTTAGTAGAATCATCTCTGCTTTCTGATTTTGATAGCAGAACAACTGTTTCTTGAGGTGGTTCACCCAACTTGTACCTCCATAGACCAGAATAATGAAATGCTCCAGAAAACTGAAGAACAGATTTTTGTCTTCATTTCATTAATGGGTTGAAAGAAACCTATAGCATCAATGACATCGTCAAGGCACTTCTGCAAGTTTTTAAAACAAAGGCGTTTAGAATACCCTCTCAGGTCAAAAGCTGAGTCACAGACAGTGACTGTAGCAAAATGAGGAAGGGTACTACATAATTTTCTATCTAAAGTTTCAGTCATGTCCCTGATGTTCATAATGCGTTGATATCTCCTAGTGCTGTAGCTGACAGAAACTTCATACTTAGAAATAGCTGTGGCTTCGAGGAGAGAAACGACTGGTAAGAATTCTCACATCATCAGAGTCGGAGGTTCTCCCTAGAATGTTTGTATGGTTTATCCTCAGAGCATGAAACGCCGAACGCCCGTCCCTGACTCAGACATCGATAATGGTGGAAAAGTATATAAAGCATCGAAAATAACGAACAATGACTCAGTTGAAAACCTGCTGGCCTCTTAGGGGTAAAATTTCAGTAATCTAAGGTAATATAGCTACATCAACCACGTTAAGTCAGCTGTGGCAGACGTAAATAATATGGGGCAGTGGTGGCTCCACGGTCAGCTAAACATCGGTCATTCAAGGTAATGGCAGCAAAATTCGAGTCACTGTCCCGAACCATCAAAACTTCCGGACCAGTAAATGCCGGACTAGTGAAAGGGATGTAGGCGGATGGTCGAAATATACAATAGTCTTATTTGCTTCCGTTTTGTCTACGTGTGGGTTCCTTTTCAGTATTTCTTTACAATTTAATAAAGTACCTGTGTCATCAACCACTATTTTGATTAATATTTATTTTTATTCCCCAGAAGTGGTAAGTTTATTAACGATATGCCTATGTGAAACGTAAAGATAAAATTTCCTTCCATCTGCTTCCTCTGTTCGCCTTTCGGTAAATATGCACCTGAGTGATAGTCAACTGTTGTGAGTCTCACCCTGGGATGAAAAGATTGACTGCAGTATACGTATGCTATAGGAGATAATATTGACAGGAAAATCTTCATCTTTTTCACCTTATTCTCCTCTTCTTCTCACCAGGTTCAGCAGCTGTGACGACATCGTCAATAGCAGTGGATGAAAGTCAGCTAAAAAGGTTTCGTTTTCTTTGTTGCAGGTATAGCGTAGTGGAGGTCAACAACGGAGGTGTGGAGACGAGACTGGCGCCGGAGCCTCCACCTCTATGCTCCAAGGACGAGACAGGTAGTCTCTTGGGCTCCGACAGTCCACATCACCTCGAGGTAAGCACTTTTTCCACTTCTTTGCCTCTTATACGTGTTGTATGTTCGATTCACTGTGTATATGTGTATATTCGTCGGAAAACGGCGTTCTGGCAGGAACTAAGTCAGGTGAAAAGCCCTATGGCTGGGGCCCAGTTCATCCAGTACTATGAAGGGTCTATTAATTCTGAGCCTATGGGTGGGGGCGGATATTTGCTGTCTGACAATCGGGGTGCTACTGACCTTAACGGTAGGGTGCGGCAGATCATCTGTGTAGTTAAACAAAACAAGTTTAACTATTTGGCTACTGGCAGGGATGTGCCGGTGGTGCCTTCATTCCTGTGTACAACTATGGTGGGGCCAGCCCTGAGTGTGAGCCTCAGCTCCAGGAAGAAATCACACACACACACACACACACACACACACACACACACACACACACACACACACACACACACACACACACACACACACACACAAACAAGCACACAAACACACTTGATCAAACACGTAAAAGAAATTAGAGAAAGTGCAAAGGTTTGCGACAAGGTTAGTTCCAGATCTAAGGGGAATGTCCTACGAAGAAAGGTTGAGGGAAATCGGCCTGACGACACTGGAGGACAGGAGGGTTAGGGGAGACATGATAACAACATACAAAATACTGCATGGAATAGACAAGGTGGACAAAGACAGGATGTTCCAGAGAAGGGACACAGAAACAAGGGGCCATAATTGGAAGTTAAAGACCCAGATGAGTCAAAGGGATGTTAGGAAGCATTTCTTCAGTCATAGAGTAGTCAGGAAGTGGAATAGCCTAGCAAGTGAGGTAGTGGAGGCAGGAACCATACATAGCTTTAAGATTAGGTATGATAAAGCTCATGGAGCAGGGAGAAAGAGGGCCTAGTAGCATTCAGTGAAGAGGCGGGGCCAGGAGTTGAGTCTCGACCCCTGCAACGACAATTAGGTGAGTACACACACACACAGACACAAACACACATACAACCGAGGAAGAAGTGAAGAGGCTGCTAACCGAGCTAGATACCTCAAAGGCAATGGGACCGGATAACATGTCTCCATGGTTCCTGTGAGAGGGAGCAGAGGTGCTATGTGTGCCAATAACAATCTTCAACACATCTATCGAAACAGGGCGACTACCTGAGGTATGGAAGACAGCAAATGTAGTCTCAATTTTTAAAAAAGGAGACAGACACGAAGCACTAAACTACAGACCCAGTATCACTAAAATGTATAGTATGCAAATTCACGGAGAAGATTATCAGGAGAAGATTTAGATTTTGCCACCGATGTGGCTAGTTTACTGTGCACCCCATATCCATCCTGTGGATGGCAGCGCAAGAGCAGGGTCCATACATAGATTTAAGAAAAGGTATGATAAAGCTCATGGAGCAGGAAGTGACCTAGTAGCGACCAGAGAAGAGGCGGGGCCAGGAGCTGTGAATCGACCCCTACAATCACAACTAGGTGAGTATACAGACACACAGACACACACGCACACACAAACACACACACACACGTACACACACACACACACACACACACACACACACACACACGTACACACACACACACAAACACACGCACACACACACACACACACACACACACACGGGGCCAGGAGCTCGGACTCGACCCCCGCAACCTCAACTAGGTGAGAACACACACACACACACACACACACACACACACACACACACACACACACACACACACGGTGAGTACACACACACACACACACACACACACACACACAAACACACACACACACACACACACACACACACGTACACACACAATTAAAAATCACAAAAATCAGGCCAGGTGTCTGTCGACAAGTGCCTTTGACAACTTGTAACTAATTAATACCCCTCTTCCTCTCTCTCTCTCTCTCTCTCTCTCTCTCTCTCTCTCTCTCTCTCTCTCTCTCTCTCTCTCTCTCTCTCTCTCACTCTCTCTCTGCTGTTGGTGCTCTACGTGCCATCTTTCGAATTTAAAGAAAAGTTTTGAGAATTAAATTTTACCTGCAGGGTTTTATAGTCTTATGGAACTAACGCTCCAAAGGAAATCACGTAACTGATTCTAATAGGATTTAGCTTGGAGATGAATTCTTCGAACTAGTAATTCTTTTAACTGGCGCAATAGTTGTCTTGGATAGAGCGCGCGCGCGTGCTTGTGCGTGTGTGTGTGTGTGTGTGTGTGTGTGTGTGTGTGTGTGTGTGTGTGTGTGTGTGTGTGTGTGTGTGTGTGTGTGTGTATGAAAGAGAGAGTTTTTCTTGCTGGTTCGCCTGAGAGGCAGGCCAGTGGGTGCTCTTCCGTGATCCGTCACAGGGTCAGTGGATACCACAATAGCATGTGATAGTGGACACCAGCGTCCATAGCACCACACGCCAGCGGTGCTGTGTGCCTCACAGAAAAAGTTATCATTTGACAAAGCCCCGTGTCAGGTGATTTTCTCTGAGGAATGTAGGAACATGTGTTGAAAACACATGTTCCTGCATGGGAACAGAATTGCATGGGAGCAAAATTATTAGGTCATGAGGCAGGAGGGAAAGCTGGTATTGTGAGATAAAAGAACAGATGGGGTGCCTCGAATGGCATAGTTTGGCTTCTTCAGGTATTAGTTTTGCAACTTAAAGCCATATTAAACTTAATTGTTTTGTTCTCTGGTATCAAAACTTTGAGTAACAAACTCCTGTAAATACTTTTATTACCCTGATGATGTTTAAAGTCAAGACTTAGACAAGTTAGTCGCGGAGAATTATACACGAGTTGCTAGTCTTGTAAGTGTACGAAGATTATTTACTTTCCTTTAAGTATTGTGTTTATGTCCCGGAATGTTTCACTAGCATCAGATTTACAGTATGCCCCGCCAGTACTGATATTCCCGTTGCTGCTGTTTGTTGCCATGGTGATGTCTGTAAGTGGTTTAATTTTCCAGTAATTTGAACCTGAGAGTGAGGGAGATGGTGGTGGAAGTACCTTCTAATGATGAGATCTCAATTAGGTCTAATTCATTTTCTGGTGTTGTGGACTTGTGTCACTCTTTACTTTTTTTTAATAATTCAAGAACACTTCAATTTGTGGTAATACTGTGACAAGTACTTCCTCGAAGAACTCGTGGCTGTATATTTTGTATTCGCCGAAACTGAAAAAGTCATCTTTTTAATTTGAGGTCAAACTAGAAAACACTCGCTTCTCCCGATACCTTGATAATGAAACCTGATGCAGCACTTAGATTTAAAGAACATAGAGAATCTCAACAAGAAAGAAGATTTAATGCCCCTCTGCTCACATCAAGACAACAATAAACAAAAGATAACTGTACCATCCACACATTCCTGCACCACTCCTTCCTTACTAAGCCTCCTCGTTAAACATACTTAAAAATAAATTTCCAACCAACTCCTTCTCCATCAACTGCTACTACTTACACCACCAACTCTGGCAATAGCGGCGGTTCCGGTTCCTCCTCTTTTTCTCCCTCTTCATTTTCCTCATCTTGTCTTGTTCTATTATTCTTCCTCCTGCTCTTCATCGCGCAGCTCGATCGCTAGCGCACTCAGCTCACACACTGAGGTCTGGGGTTCGAATCTCGTCCGGTGCGACTGGAAAACATTACGGACGTGTTTCCAAAACTGTCCTGCTGTCCCTGTCCCTGTCCCTGTTCACCCATCAGTTCAAAGTGGGTACCTGGGTCTTAGTCGACTGGTGTGGGTCGCATCCTGGGAGAAAACTGACCTAATTTGCCCGAAATGCTCAGCATAATAAGCGGCTTTCTATATAGCAGTATGTCAATAATGTCACCTAGGGATGTATACCATGTACATGTACTTGTAGTAAATAAAGATATTATTATATTATATTTTTGTTCGTTTTCGTACTCGACCTCCTCCTCCTCTTCCTCTGAAACATAGCTTGCATTTTTTATGCTACTTTCACTAAACTCGATACACACAATTTGCAGAGTTTTTTCATGGCTGAGCTCTATGAAGTATGAGCGAAATACTGTATCAATTAAAGCTTCGTATATGTCTGTACTCTTTACGACTCTCCTTCCAGACTGGTTAAACTTTGTCGTTCTATCGTATTTTTATTGAGATTTGTGTGGGCAGATGCTAACATACATTTGTTCCTATCAATAAATGAGTGTAGGTAGTTCTGTCATACATCAGTGTGGGTAGTTCCTCTCATACATCAGTGTAGGTAGTTCCTCTCATACATCAGTGTAGGTAGTTCTGCCATACATCAGTGTGGGTAGTTCCTCTCATACATCAGTGTAGGTAGTTCTGCCATACATCAGTGTAGGTAGTTCTGCCATACATCAGTGTGGGTAGTTCCTCTCATACATCAGTGTAGGTAGTTCTGTCATACATCAGTGTGGGTAGTTCCTCTCATACATCAATGTAGGTAGTTCCTCTCATACATCAGTGTGGGTAGTTCCTCTCATACATCAGTGTAGGTAGTTCTGCCATACATCAGTGTAGGTAGTTCTGCCATACATCAGTGTGGGTAGTTCCTCTCATACATCAGTGTAGGTAGTTCTGTCATACATCAGTGTGGGTAGTTCCTCTCATACATCAGTGTAGGTAGTTCTGCCATACATCAGTGTGGGTAGTTCCTCTCATACATCAGTGTAGGTAGTTCTGCCATACATCAGTGTGGGTAGGACCTGTCATACATCAGTGTGGGTAGTTCATCTCATGCATCAGTTTAGGTCGTTCTGTCATACATAAGTGTGGGCAGTTCCTGTCATACATTAGTGTGGGTAGTTCTGTCATACATCAGTGTGGGTAGTTCCTGTCATACATCAGTGTGGGTAGTTCGTGTCATACACCAGTGTGTACAGTTCTGTCATACATAAGTGTGGGTAGTTCCTGTCATACATCAGTGTGGGTAGTTCTGCCATACATCAGTGTAGGTAGTTCCAGTCATACATGTGTGTGGGTAGTTCTGTCACTTATTTGTGTGGGTAGTTCCTGTCATACCTCTGTGTGGGTAGTTGTTTAAATATACTTCCTATGTTGTTTCCGCCTTCCCGAAGGACATCTCATCCACCCATAGACTGAAGAAATACTTCCTGACATCCCTGTGCCTCACCCAGAAATTCCTATGTCAAGGAGCTGAGGGTCACAGATGATAGGAGAGGCACGGGCCTAACAGAGGGAGTATGGTAAGAAATCTAGTGAATGTACATGTCACTGTACATTGGCACTAAACATGTACATCCTTTCCTGAATGTACATGTCCATCGCTCGGCAACAGGTTTTTCTTTTTCCGTTTATTGCAAGCCAATGTACAGTGGCATTACTCTTCTTACCATGATTCCTCCGTCAAAATAAGTTTTCTTCTTTCTCCATGTCCTTCATATCTTTGATCCTCAGTTTCTTGGCTCGAAAATTTCAACCTAACGCAGTTCGTTCTCTCGCACTGGTTACAGTTCCGTTTTCATAAACTCTGCCTACTCAAATGCTAAAAGGACTTCTTTCTCTCCCAAATTCTCTACTCCTGTGAAATTTCCTGTTCTTCACTTTCCCTATATTTCCAGTTTTCCTAATCTTAACAACACCCTTCGTTCCTTAGGCATCAAACTTACATTTCGCGAAACTAACACCCTTTGCAGTAATCCTTCTACTGAGGTTTCCATAGTCTTCTCAATGTCCTCTTATCCTCTCCAATAGTTTGTAGAAGCTGGCCACTCTCTAATATATTTAAAAAAACACACAAAAAAGTGTTAGCCTTTCCGACACTACTAATGCTCTTTTCTGTCATGTTAGAGATCACTATCATACAATTAACTGGTCTTCTGCCAGAACTGTCTACCCTTCTAGCTGTCACAGACGCCGTCTTGTTGAAGCATCTCCTATACACAACTTTCTTAATGTGAATGATAAATTAGACACATGTGCAACACTTAGATATCATTATTGTGGAAATGTTTCTCCACGCAGTGGCTTCATCAGTCCAATACAAAGAAGAATGTTGAGGATCAGAAGAAGTTTGAGGTAAACAGTCCCCCAGCCTGGTGATGTAACTAGTCCATCAGTCTTGAAAAGAATATAGCATATGCACGAAGGGGGTTATATATTGCACATAGGTGAGGTGAAGCAGTCGTAGGCGGTGTCACCTGGGATAAATTCACAGGTAGAAGTAGGTCATGCTTGTAGGTTAGGTAAATATAGAATTCCCCGCATCAATATCCTGGTTTCGTCTCTGTAGATTCCTTCCTTTCTCATTAAAATGTCAAAGGCTACAAATTTGCTTTAGAACACTCATGACGACCTGATTTTTATCTCTTCTCCTTACCTATTCTTTCCTATAATTTCTTTGCCTATTCTGTCTCCTGCCTAGGAAGGTTCTGTTCATTAGATCTGCAGTGCTCCTCTTTTCTCAGACTACATCCATTATTACTTCTACTAATATTTCTTTAAGTCTATATCCTCTCTCCTCTGTTTACGGTACCACTACTACCTTCTTATTGCCACCTCTACCAGTGTCGCACTACTTTTTCCACTACTACCACCGCTACCACTACTTTAATACTATACCCTCTTCTCGTTACACTTCTCCCGTCCCCGCTACACGTAAAGTACTAAGTAGAGTACATGCCGCTACTGGGAGAGTGTAGAGTACATGCCGCTTCTAGGAGAGTGTAGAGTACATGTCGCTACTGGGACAGTATAGAGTACATCCTGCTACTGGGAGAATGTAGAGTACATGCCGCTTCTAGGGGAGTGTAGAGTACATGCCACTACTAGGAGAGTGTAGAGTACATGCCGCTGCTGGGAGAGTGCCGCTACTAGGAGAGTGTAGAGTACATGCCGCTGCTGGGAGAGAGTGAAGTACTTGGTGCTGCTGAGTGATGTACTTGGTGCTGCTGGGAGAGTGCTGATTGGTGTACTTGATGCTGCTGGGAGAGTGCTGAGTGATGTACTTGATGCTGCTGGGAGAGTGCTGAGTGGTGTACTTGGTGCTGCTGGGGGAGTGCTGACTGGTGTATTTGGTGCTGCTGGGAGAGTGCTGCCTGGTGTACTTGATGCTGCTGGGAGAGTGCTGACTGGTGTTCTTGATGCTGCTGGGAGAGTTGCACTTGATGCTGCTGGAAGAGTGCTGGCTGGTGTAATTGATGCTGCTGGGAGAGTGCTGACTGGTGTACTTGATGCTGCTGGGAGAGTGCTGACTGGTGTGCTTGATGCTGAAGGGAGAGTGCTGACTGGTGTACTTGATGATGCTGGGAGAGTGCTGACTTGTGTTCTTGATGCTGCTGGGAGAGAGTTGCACTTGATGCTGCTGGGAGAGTGCTGACTGGTATTCTTGATGCTGCTGGGAGAGTGCTGAGTGATGTACTTGATGCTGCTGGGAGAGTGCTGACTGGGGTACTTGATGCTGCTGGAAGAGTGCTGGCTGGTGTACTTGATGCTGCTGGGAGAGTGCTGACTGGTGTACTTGATGCTGCTGGAAGAGTGCTGGCTGGTGTACTCGATGCTGCTGGGAAAGTATTATACTTGATGCTGCTGGGAGAGTGCTGACTGGTATTCTTGATGCTGCTGGGAGAGTACTGATTGATGTACTTGATGCTGCTGGGAGAGTGCTGACTGGGGTACTTGATGCTGCTGGAAGAGTGCTGGCTGGTGTACTTGATGCTGCTGGGAGAGTGCTGACTGGTGTACTTGATGCTGCTGGGAGAGTGCTGACTTGTGTTCTTGATGCTGCTGGGAGAGAGTTGCACTTGATGCTGCTGGGAGAGTGCTGACTGGTATTCTTGATGCTGCTGGGAGAGTGCTGAGTGATGTACTTGATGCTGCTGGGAGAGTGCTGACTGGGGTACTTGATGCTGCTGGAAGAGTGCTGGCTGGTGTATTTGATGCTGCTGGGAGAATGCTGACTGGTGTACTTGATGCTGCTGGGAGAGTGCTGACTGTACTTGATGCTCCTGGGAGAGTGCTGACTGGTGTACTTGATGCTGCTGGGAGAGTGCTGACTGGTGTACTTGATGCTGCTGAGAGAGTGCTGACTGGTGTAATTGATGCTGATGGGAGAGTGCTGAGTGGTGTTCTTGATGCTGCTGGGAGGGTGTTATACTTCATGCTGCTGGGAGAGTGCTACTGGTATTCTTGATGCTGCTGGGAGAGTGCTGAGTGATGTACTTGATGCTGCTGGGAGAGTGCTGAGTGATGTACTTGATGCTGCTGGGAGAGTGCTCACTGGTGTACTTGATGCTGCTGGGAGAGTGCTGACTGGTGTACTTGATGCTGCTGGGAGAGTGCTGACTGGTGTACTTGATGCTGCTGGGAGAATGCTGGCTGGTGTACTTGATGCTGCTGGGAGAGTGTTATACTTGATGCTGCTGGGAGAGTGTTATACTTGATGCTGCTGGGAGAGTGCTGAGTGATGTACTTGATGCTGTTGGGAGAATGCTGGCTGGTGTACTTGATGCTGCTGGGAGAGTGCTGACTGGTGTACTTGATGCTGTTGGGAGAATGCTGGCTGGTGTACTTGATGCTGCTGGGAGAGTGTTATACTTGATGCTGCTGGGAGAGTGCTGGCTGGTGTACTTGATGCTGCTGGGAGTGTTATACATGATGCTGCTGGGGGAGTGCTGACTGGTGTACTTGATGCTGCTGGGAGAGTGCTGACTGGAGTACTTGATGCTGCTGAGAGAGTGCTGACTAGTGTACTTTATGCTGCTGGGAGAGTGCTGACTGGTGTACTTGATGCTGATGGGAGAGTGCTGAGTGGTGCATTTGATGCTGCTGGGAGAGTGCTGACTGGTGTACTTTATGCTGCTGGGAGAGTGCTGACTGGTGTACTTGATGCTGCTGGGAGAGTGTTATACTTGATGCTGCTGGGAGAGTGCTGACTGGTGTACTTGATGCTGCTGGGAGAGTGCTGACTGGTGTACTTGATGCTGCTGGGAGAGTGCTGACTGGTGTACTTGATGCTGCTGGGAGAGTGCTGAGTGGTGTTCTTGATGCTGCTGGGAGAGTGCTGGTTGGTGTACTTGATGCTGCTGGGAGAGTGCTGGCTGGTGTACTTGATGCTTCTGGGAGAGTGCTGATTGGTGTACTTGATGCTGCTGCGAGAGTGCTGACTGGTGTTCTTGATACTGGGAGAATGCTGACTGGTGTTCTTGATGCTGCTGGGAGTGCTGACTGGTGCACTTGATGCTGCCGGGAGAGTTCTGGCTGTACTTTATGCTGCTGGGAGAATGCTGACTGGTGTTCTTGATGCTGCTGAGTGCTGACTGGTGTAATTGATGCTGCTGGGAGAGTGCTGAGTGGTGTTCTTGATGCTGCTGGGAGAATGCTGAGTGGTGTACATGATGCTGCTGGGAGAGTGCTGAGTGGTGCATTTGATGCTGCTGGAAGAGTGCTGACTGGTGTACTTTATGCTCCTGGCAGAGTGCTGGCTGGTGTACTTGATGCTGCTGGGAGAGTGCTGACTGGTGTACTTGATGCTTCTGGTAGAATGCTAACTGGTGTACTTGATGCTGCTGGGAGAGTGCTGACTGCTGTACTTGATGCTGCTGGGAGAGTGTTGTACTTGATGCTGCTGGGAGAGTGCTGAGTGATGTACTTGATGCTGCTGGGAGAGTGCTGACTGGTATTCTTGATGCTGCTTGGAGAGTGCTGGTTGATGCACTTGATGCTGCTGGGAGAGTGCTGAATGGTGTACTTGATGCTGCTGGGAGAGTGCTGACTGGTGTTCTTGATGCTGCTGGGAGAGAGTTGCACTTGATGTTGCTGGAAGAGTGCTGGCTGGTGTAATTGATGCTGCTGGGAGAGTGCTGACTGGTGTACTTGATGCTGCTGGGAGAGTGCTGACTGGTGTGCTTGATGCTGAAGGGAGAGTGCTGACTGGTGTACTTGATAACGCTGAGAGAGTGCTGAGTGATGTACTTGATGCTGCTGGGAGAGTGCTGACTTGTGTTCTTGATGCTGCTGGGAGAGAGTTGCACTTGATGCTGCTGGGAGAGTGCTGACTGGTATTCTTGATGCTGCTGGGAGAGTGCTGAGTGATGTACTTGATGCTGCTGGGAGAGTGCTGACTGGGGTACTTGATGCTGCTGGAAGAGTGCTGGCTGGTGTACTTGATGCTGCTGGGAGAGTGCTGACTGGTGTACTTGATGCTGCTGGGAGAGTGCTGACTTGTGTTCTTGATGCTGCTGGGAGAGAGTTGCACTTGATGCTGCTCGGAGAGTGCTGACTGGTATTCTTGATGCTGCTGGGAGAGTGCTGACTGGGGTACTTGATGCTGCTGGAAGAGTGCTGGCTGGTGTACTTGATGCTGCTGGGAGAGTGCTGACTGGTGTACTTGATGCTGCTGGGAGAGTGCTGACTGTACTTGATGCTCCTGGGAGAGTGCTGACTGGTGTACTTGATGCTGCTGGGAGAGTGCTGACTGGTGTACTTGATGCTGCTGAGAGAGTGCTGACTGGTGTAATTGATGCTGATGGGAGAATGCTGGCTGGTGTACTTGATGCTGCTGGGAGAGTGTTATACTTGATGCTGCTGGGAGAGTGCTGACTATTGTACTTGATGCTGCTGGGAGAGTGCTGAGTGATGTACTTGATGCTGTTGGGAGAATGCTGGTTGGTGTACTTGATGCTGCTGGGAGAGTGCTGGCTGGTGTACTTGATGCTGCTGGGAGTGTTATACATGATGCTGCTGGGGGAGTGCTGACTGGTGTACATTTTGCTGCTGGGAGAGTGCTGACTGGTGTACTTGATGCTGATGGGAGAGTGCTGACTGGTGTACTTGATGCTGCTGGGAGAGTGTTATACTTGATGCTGCGGGGAGAGTGCTGACTGGTGTACTTGATGCTGCTGGGAGAGTGCTGACTGGTGTACTTGATGCTGCTGGGAGAGTGCTGACTGGTGTACTTGATGCTGCTGGGAGAGTGCTGAGTGGTGTTCTTGATGCTGCTGGGAGAGTGCTGAGTGGTGTACTTGGTGCTGCTGGGAGAGTGCTGACTGGTTTCTTAATGCTGCTGGGAGAGTGCTGAGTGATGTACTTGATGCTGCTGGGAGAGTGCTGAGTGATGTACTTGATGCTGCTGGGAGAGTGCTGAGTGGTGTACTTGGTGCTGCTGGGAGAGTGCTGACTGGTGTACTTGATGCTGCTGGGAGAGTGCTGATTGTTGAACTTGATGCTGTTGAGAGAATGCTGACTGGTGTACTCGATGCTGCTGGGAAAGTGTTATACTTGATGCTGTTGAGTGCTGACTGGTGTACTTGATGCTGCAGGGAGAGTGCTGATTGTTGAACTTGATGCTGTTGAGAGAATGCTGACTGGTGTACTTGATGCTGCTGGGAGAGTGCTGACTAGTGTAATTGATGCTGCTGGGAGAGTGCTGACTGGTGTACTTGATGCTGCTGGTAGAGTTTTGGCTGGTGTACCTGATGCTGCTGGGAGATTGCTAACTGGTGTATTTGATGCTGCTGGGAGAGTGCTGACTGGTGTACTTGATGCTGCTGGGAGAGTGTTGACTGGTGTTCTTGATGCTGCTGGGAGAGTGTTGACTGATGTTCTTGATGCTGCTGGGAGAGTGTTGACTGGTGTTCTTGATGCTGCTGGGAGAGTGCTGACTGGTGTACTTGATGCTGCTGAGAGAGTGCTGACTGGTGTACTTGATGCTGCTGGGAGAGTGCTGACTGGTGTACTTGATGCTGCTGGGAGAGTGCTGACTGGTGTACTTGATGCTGCTGGGAGAGTGCTGACTGGTGTACTTGATGCTGCTGGGAGAGTTTTCTCTGGTGTACTTGATGCTGCTGGGCTGCTGGGAGAGTGCTGACTGGTGTACTTGATGCTGTTGAGAGAGTGCTGACTGGTGTACTTGATGCTGCTGGGAGAGTGCTGACTGGTGTTCTTGATGTTGCTGGGAGAGTGTTGACTGATGTTCTTGATGCTGCTGGGAGAGTGTTCATTGTTCTTGATGCTGCTGGGAGAGTGCTGACTGGTGTACTTGATGCTGCTGAGAGAGTGCTGACTGGTGTACTTGATGCTGCTGGGAGAGTGCTGACTGGTGTACTTGATGCTGCTGGGAGAGTGCTGACTGGTGTACTTGATGCTGCTGGGAGAGTGCTGACTGGTGTACTTGATGCTGCTGAGAGAGTGCTGACTGGTGTAATTGATGCTGATGGGAGAGTGCTGAGTGGTGTTCTTGATGCTGCTGGGAGGGTGTTATACTTCATGCTGCTGGGAGAGTGCTACTGGTATTCTTGATGCTGCTGGGAGAGTGCTGAGTGATGTACTTGATGCTGCTGGGAGAGTGCTGACTGGTGTACTTGATGCTGCTGGGAGAGTGCTGACTGGTGTACTTGATGCTGCTGGGAGAGTGCTGACTGGTGTACTTGATGCTGCTGGGAGAATGCTGGCTGGTGTACTTGATGCTGCTGGGAGAGTGCTGACTATTGTACTTGATGCTGCTGGGAGAGTGCTGACTGGTGTACTTGATGCTGCTGGGAGAGTGTTATACTTGATGCTGCTGGGAGAGTGCTGGCTGGTGTACTTGATGCTGCTGGGAGTGTTATACATGATGCTGCTGGGGGAGTGCTGACTGGTGTACATTTTGCTGCTGGGAGAGTGCTGACTGGTGTACTTGATGCTGCTGAGAGAGTGCTGACTAGTGTACTTTATGCTGCTGGGAGAGTGCTGACTGGTGTACTTGATGCTGATCGGAGAGTGCTGAGTGGTGCATTTGATGCTGCTGGGAGAGTGCTGACTGGTGTACTTTATGCTGCTGGGAGAGTGCTGACTGGTGTACTTGATGCTGCTGGGAGAGTGTTATACTTGATGCTGCGGGGAGAGTGCTGACTGGTGTACTTGATGCTGCTGGGAGAGTGCTGACTGGTGTACTTGATGCTGCTGGGAGAGTGCTGAGTGGTGTTCTTGATGCTGCTGGGAGAGTGCTGGTTGGTGTACTTGATGCTGCTGGGAGAGTGCTGGCTGGTGTACTTGATGCTGCTGCGAGAGTGCTGACTGGTGTTCATGATGCTGGGAGAATGCTGACTGGTGTTCTTGATGCTGCTGGGAGTGCTGACTGGTGCACTTGATGCTGCCGGGAGAGTGCTGGCTGTACTTGATGCTGCTGGGAGAATGCTGACTGGTGTTCTTGATGCTGCTGAGAGAGTGCTGACTGGTGTAATTGATGCTGCTGGGAGAATGCTGAGTGGTGTACATGATGCTGCGGGGAGAGTGCTGAGTGGTGCATTTGATGCTCCTGGAAGAGTGCTGACTTGTGTACTTTATGCTCCTGGCAGAGTGCTGGCTGGTGTACTTGATGCTGCTGGGAGAGTGCTGACTGGTGTACTTGATGCTTCTGGTAGAATGCTAACTGGTGTACTTGATGCTGCTGGGAGAGTGCTGACTGCTGTACTTGATGCTGCTGGGAGAGTGTTGTACTTGATGCTGCTGGGAGAGTGCTGAGTGATGTACTTGATGCTGCTGGGAGAGTTCTGAGTGGTGTACTTGGTGCTGCTTGGGGAGTGCTGACTGGTGTATTTGGTGCTGCTGGGAGAGTGCTGCCTGGTGTACTTGATGCTGCTGGGAGAGTGCTGACTGGTGTTCTTGATGCTGCTGGAAGAGTGCTGGCTGGTGTACTTGATGCTGCTGGGAGAGTGCTGACTGGCGTACTTGATGCTGCTGGGAGAGTGCTGACTGGTGTGCTTGATGCTGAAGGGAGAGTGCTGACTGGTGTACTTGATGACGCTGAGAGAGTGCTGAGTAATGTACTTGATGCTGCTGGGAGAGTGCTGACTTGTGTTCTTGATGCTGCTGGGAGAGAGTTGCACTTGATGCTGCTGGGAGATTGCTGACTGGTATTCTTGATGCTGCTGGGAGAGTGCTGAGTGATGTACTTGATGCTGCTGGGAGAGTGCTGACTGGGGTACTTGATGCTGCTGGAAGAGTGCTGGCTGGTGTACTTGATGCTGCTGGGAGAGTGCTGACTGGTGTACTTGATGCTGCTGGGAGAGTGCTGACTTGTGTTCTTGATGCTGCTGGGAGAGAGTTGCACTTGATGCTGCTCGGAGAGTGCTGACTGGTATTCTTGATGCTGCTGGGAGAGTGCTGAGTGATGTACTTGATGCTGCTGGGAGAGTGCTGACTGGGGTACTTGATGCTGCTGGAAGAGTGCTGGCTGGTGTACTTGATGCTGCTGGGAGAGTGCTGACTGGTGTACTTGATGCTGCTTGGAGAGTGCTGACTGTACTTGATGCTCCTGGGAGAGTGCTGACTGGTGTACTTGATGCTGCTGGGAGAGTGCTGACTGGTGTACTTGATGCTGCTGGGAGAGTGCTGACTGGTGTACTTGATGCTGCTGAGAGAGTGCTGACTAATGTACTTGATGCTGCTGGGAGAGTGCTGACTATTGTACTTGATGCTGCTGAGAGTGCTGATTGGTGCACTTGATGCTGCTGAGAGTGCTGACTGGTGCACTTGATGCTGCTGAGAGTGCTGACTGGTGCACTTGATGCTGCTGAGAGTGCTGACTGGTGCACTTGATGCTGCTGAGAGTGCTGACTGGTGCACTTGATGCTGCTGAGAGTGCTGACTGGTGCACTTGATGCTGCTGAGAGTGCTGACTGGTGCACTTGATGCTGCTGAGAGTGCTGACTGGTGCACTTGATGCTGCTGGGAGTGCTGACTGGTGCACTTGATGCTGCTGAGAGTGCTGACTGGTGCACTTGATGCTGGTGAGAGTGCTGACTGGTGCACTTGATGCTGCTGAGAGTGCTGACTGGTGCACTTGATGCTGCTGAGAGTGCTGACTGGTGCACTTGATGCTGCTGAGAGTGCTGACTGGTGCACTTGATGCTGCTGAGAGTGCTGACTGGTGCACTTGATGCTGCTGAGAGTGCTGACTGGTGCACTTGATGCTGCTGAGAGTGCTGACTGGTGCACTTGATGCTGCTGAGAGTGCTGACTGGTGCACTTGATGCTGCTGAGAGTGCTGACTGGTGCACTTGATGCTGCTGAGAGTGCTGACTGGTGCACTTGATGCTGCTGAGAGTGCTGACTGGTGCACTTGATGCTGCTGAGAGTGCTGACTGGTGCACTTGATGCTGCTGAGAGTGCTGACTGGTGCACTTGATGCTGCTGAGAGTGCTGACTGGTGCACTTGATGCTGCTGAGAGTGCTGACTGGTGCACTTGATGCTGCTGGGAGTGCTGACTGGTGCACTTGATGCTGCTGAGAGTGCTGACTGGTGCACTTGATGCTGGTGAGAGTGCTGACTGGTGCACTTGATGCTGCTGAGAGTGCTGACTGGTGCACTTGATGCTGATGAGAGTGCTGACTGGTGCACTTGATGCTGCTGAGAGTGCTGACTGGTGCACTTGATGCTGCTGAGAGTGCTGACTGGTGCACTTGATGCTGCTGAGAGTGCTGACTGGTGCACTTGATGCTGCTGAGAGTGCTGACTGGTGCACTTGATGCTGCTGAGAGTGCTGACTGGTGCACTTGATGCTGCTGAGAGTGCTGACTGGTGCACTTGATGCTGCTGAGAGTGCTGACTGGTGCACTTGATGCTGCTGAGAGTGCTGACTGGTGCACTTGATGCTGCTGAGAGTGCTGACTGGTGCACTTGATGCTGCTGGGAGTGCTGACTGGTGCACTTGATGCTGCTGAGAGTGCTGACTGGTGCACTTGATGCTGCTGAGAGTGCTGACTGGTGCACTTGATGCTGCTGAGAGTGCTGACTGGTGCACTTGATGCTGCTGAGAGTGCTGACTGGTGCACTTGATGCTGCTGAGAGTGCTGACTGGTGCACGTGATGCTGCTGAGAGTGCTGACTGGTGCACTTGATGCTGCTGAGAGTGCTGACTGGTGCACTTGATGCTGCTGAGAGTGCTGACTGGTGCACTTGATGCTGCTGAGAGTGCTGACTGGTGCACTTGATGCTGCTGAGAGTGCTGACTGGTGCACTTGATGCTGCTGAGAGTGCTGACTGGTATTCTTGATGTTGCTGGGATACTTTTCCTTGAAATAATAGGAAAATAACAAATGAAGTAAATGAAAGTTGTGTTGAGAACAACTTGTGTCAGTTGATACATTCTGGGATTCCAGTAGAAATTTGGTTTATCTTAATCTGTCATTACTTTGTAAACATTACTGCATTGTTTTACAAGCAACGTTTTATTGTTTTACAGACGTGTTGTTTTATTTACAACGTGTTGTTTTTTACAAACGTGTTGTTTTGCAAACAACGCGCTATTGTTTTACAAGTGTGTTGTTTTACTAGAAGCTTGCTATTGTTTCACCAACAACGTGTTTTTTTACAGCGTGTTGTTTTACAACAGCGTATTATGTCACAAGCGAGGTGCTGTTTTACAAACAGCGTGTTATCGTTTTACAGCGTGTTATTAAATTATGGTACCGTTGGACCTCGAACTCACAGCAAGTGAGTCGTAAAATTCCAGACCAACTTGTAAACTTTGAGTTCGACCCCACCTGTACCCTGGTTTGTTTGCAATCGTCTTATTACGATTTCGTGAGTCAGCGTGTTATTGTTTTACAAACAACGTGTTATTGTTTTACAAACAACGTGTTATTGTTTTGCAAACAACGTGTTATTTTACAAATGTATATTTCATAAAAAATTCCACTTAAATATATATTTTTTCTTTATACGTTCCTTTGGCAACATTTAGTTGGCCTTTACTGCTAGTGAATATCTTCTGGAAGGTTAATATCTAGATGCCTTATGAATTTCGTCCCATAACAGTTTACTGCACTCCCTATCAAGGTTTGGGGGCCTATAAATCACACCCAAAATTAGTCACGTCCCTCGAGAAACTGTAGCGAAACAGATTCTGTGTTCAATGTTTCTAATCTTATATCATATCTAAGGCAACAATTTAAATTGTCTCTGACGTACATCGCCACCCCACCACCCTTCCTGTTGACCCTATCAGTGTGGAATAGTTTATAACCCTGTATGTTGCATTCAAAAGGCATTTCTCTATCTTTCAGGTTGAACCAGGTCTCTTATACCAATAATATCTATATTATCTACACTTGCAAGTAATCTTAGCTCATCTGTCTTATTTCTTAGACTCCTACTATTTGTATAGTAAACCTTAATGGAGCTAGTCACTCGTTGCCCTCTACTATCTCTCTTTGTTTGTTGATCAATTGATTTCCCATTACTAGCAACTTTATTTTGAGTATTGTCTTTTAAACATGTCCCTGAGGTATCCCGGTAATAACTGCTGATTTTAACCCTAATGCTGCAGTCTGATTGTTTCCCACAAACACCCATACCTCTATAATCTATCAGTTTAAATTCCTAGACAAGTCATCAATTACCCTCTCAATCGAATTGGCTAATGCAACCACTCCATCCCCAGAGAGATGAACCCCATCCCTTGCATACATATCACGTTTGCCAAAGAATAGGTTCCAGTTATCAATGAATGGGATTGCAAGTTCCTTGCAGTACCTGTCTAGCCAGCAATTTATAGCAATTGCCCTAGACATCCATTCATTGCCCACTCCCTTTCTAGGCAAGATGCTACATATGACTGGGATCCCTCCCTTAGACCTAACTACTTCTATGACTGACCTGTACTTATCCAGCAGCTCCTCTCTCCTGCCCTTCCCAATGTCATTACCCCCAGCACTAAGACAGATAATGGGCTTGTTCCCATTACCTACCACTGAAGTACACTCGTCTTGGAGAACAGAGAATCGATATCCTACCTTCACATCTTCTCTATGAACTCTCATCTTCCTTCTTCCTGAACTGTGAACCACTTGCCACTTAAAGCGGCTGCCACCATCACTGCTGGTGACTATTTCCTCCTTACCAGCTAAATCCTTCTCACATTCACTCCCAAATTCATCTATGCGAAGCTTCAACCTCCTATTTTCCTCCTGAGGTAGAATCTCCTTCTTCAACACTTGAACCTGAGATTCTAAAACACTACAACAAGCCATGGTGCTTGGTAACAGCCCACGCTAACTTCCAAGAGCTTAGACATGTATGACCACACGTGACCACTGACCTCAGTCGTGGTACTAGCACAAAGTGAGTAATATTTTAGGTACATAGTAATGTCGTGGTACTAGCACAAAGTGAGTAATATTTTAGGTACATAGTAATGTCGTGGTACAAGCACAAAGTGAGCAATATTTTAGGTACATAGTAATGTCGTGGTACTAGCACAAAGTAATATTTTAGGTACATAGTAATGTCGTGGTACTAGCACAAAGTAATATTTTAGGTACATAGTAATGTCGTGGTACTAGCACAAAGTTAGTAATATTTTAGGTACATAGTAATGTCGTGGTACTAGCACAAAGTAATATTTTAGGTACATAGTAATGTCGTGGTACTAGCACAAAGTTAGTAATATTTTAGATACATAGTAATGTCGTGGTACTAGCACAAAGTAATATTTTAGGTACATAGTAATGTCGTGGTACTAGCACAAAGCGAGTAATATTTTAGGTACATAGTAATGTCGTGGTACTAGCACAGAGTAATATTTTAGGTACATTGTAATGTCGTGGTACTAGCAGAAAGTGAGTAATATTTTAGGTACATAGTAATGTCGTGGTACTAGCACAAAGTTAGTAATATTTTAGGTACATAGTAATGTCGTGGTACTAGCACAAAGTAATATTTTAGGTACATAGTAATGTCGTGGTACTAGCACAAAGTAATATTTTAGGTACATACTAATGTCGTGGTACTAGCACAAAGTAATATTTTAGGTACATAGTAATGTCGTGGTACTAGCACAAAGTTAGAAATATTTTAGGTACATAGTAATGTCGTGGTACTAGCACAAAGTAATATTTTAGGTACATAGTAATGTCGTGGTACTAGCACAAAGTAATATTTTAGGTACATAGTAATGTCGTGGTACTAGCACAAAGTTAGTAATATTTTAGGTACATAGTAATGTCGTGGTACTAGCACAAAGTAATATTTTAGGTACATAGTAATGTCGTGGTACTAGCACAAAGCGAGTAATATTTTAGGTACATAGTAATGTCGTGGTACTAGCACAGAGTAATATTTTAGGTACATTGTAATGTCGTGGTACTAGCACAAAGTTAGTAATATTTTAGGTACATAGTAATGTCGTGGTACTAGCACAAAGTAATATTTTAGGTACATAGTAATGTCGTGGTACTAGCACAAAGTAATATTTTAGGTACATAGTAATGTCGTGGTACTAGCACAAAGTAATATTTTAGGTACATAGTAATGTCGTTGTACTAGCACAAAGTTAGAAATATTTTAGGTACATAGTAATGTCGTGGTACTAGCACAAAGTAATATTTTAGGTACATAGTAATGTCGTGGTACTAGCACAAAGTAATATTTTAGGTACATAGTAATGTCGTGGTACTAGCACAAAGTTAGTAATATTTTAGGTACATAGTAATGTCGTGGTACTAGCACAAAGTAATATTTTAGGTACATAGTAATGTCGTGGTACTAGCACAAAGCGAGTAATATTTTAGGTACATAGTAATGTCGTGGTACTAGCACAGAGTAATATTTTAGGTACATTGTAATGTCGTGGTACTAGCACAAAGTTAGTAATATTTTAGGTACATAGTAATGTCGTGGTACTAGCACAAAGTAATATTTTAGGTACATAGTAATGTCGTGGTACTAGCACAAAGTAATATTTTAGGTACATAGTAATGTCGTGGTACTACTCCTTTAATGGGCTTGGTATAGCAATTAAAATGCAGAAGAGCATTCCACAAACAAATGAAACAATAGTTTCATTAATAAAAACTGATAAATATTCGCAACAGCAGTTGGTTTCTTCAGAGATGACATAGCACAGTCTTGTAATAAATGCAAAGTTACATTGAATAGATGAGTGGATATGTCCGCTGTCTTCCTCAGCTATCGAGACATAGAATTCTTATCGTGACGGCCAGTTTGCTCAAAATTACAGTGTCTTCCGCAGCTGACCCAACTGCCACTAGAGCTGATAAAGAAACAACACAGACGTTACCAGATGACCATGTACCTAAGTCGCTGAAAGTGAAATGAAAGAAAGGGGTCAAGTTACTTTAACGCCAGAAAGAAAACGTTACTGGTAACCATAAACCGTGGAAAATAAAACAACCCAAACACTGAAGGACAAATTCAGTTCGCTGAAGGCCACCCTTACCAGGTCCACGGAGGAGTTGAGGGTGAAGTGTCCTACCTCACTCCAGCCAAACAACAGGTAATGATAATAATACCAGGAAACGACATCGTAACCCATACCAGAAAATACAGGAGTCACCTGCAGCTAAAGATATGCCCAACAGATGGTGCTACTTATGATCACTTTGCGCCTGCCAATTGGAGGTCATAACTCTTGGGAGTCTCGTGGAGCATCAGCTAGTAGCAACTCCCAGCTGATGCCCACACACGCCTGTTCGCTTCAAGGACTCCGGAGCATCTCTCAGCTGGCGCCACAAACACCAGCTATCTGGAATAAGACTCAGAAGCAAAATGCAGCTGGTCACGTACCAGCTTCTTTCAGTGAGACTCAGGAACAACTGGCTTCTCAGATGAAGGACAGGAGTGGTCAGGAACACATCACAGTACGTCACGGAGAAAAATCGGCCAGTAGAGAGGAATGAAAACAATGACGTTCAATGACGTCATAATGCATTGGCCAATCAACTGGCACAAATCTATACGTGTAAACTGCTACGTAACGGACGTATATCATATGCATCCACAGAACATAGAGACGTTGACTCACGAAATCGTAATGACACGATTACAAACAAACCATACCACGGGCGGGGATAGAACCCGCGATCGCGGGTTCTATCCCCGCCCGTAGTATGGTTTATAGAGACGTTGACTCACCTGTCTACCAAACGTAAGACTGATAATGTTATAACAATAAAATGTTTATAAAAGCACAAAGGAAAAATGTATTTAATCAATAATAGTTATTTATTTCGCTTGCTGAAATATTCTAGCTCCGAGTATTCTAGCTTGAACTGAAATTGAAATTGAATTGAAATGTTTATTTCTCTGTAAAGATTACAATGTGTGGTTTACATATTATAAAATAATCCAGATTCACAGGGAATAAGTATCTAAATGCGAATACTAATATTCATACTCAGCATATATACATATTCTTTATCTGCTCATAAGATGTAAGTGTAACACTAACTTAAAAATGTATTGTGAGTGTTTAATCTTTCTTCCTTTATCTTGTCTTTTTGCGAGTATATTATTTGATTATTTTTTTAGTTTTATAACTGAACACTTTGTAGGATTTCTTAATAATATTGAGTGTGAGTTGAGGGTTATCATGCAAGTAGTGATCTTTGTGAATTCGTCATTAATATTGTTTTTAAGGACGACCAGATCCGGATTCAAGACGACAAAGTTGTGTTATCTGCAACACTGCTGACTCAAGTTTCTGGGCGGTGTTAGGCAGGTCAATATATAAATAATGTGAATAAATGGTTGATAAATGAGAAGACACTTGTGCACAAGTGTCTCATTCATGAAAAATAATCGAAAGTCTGGGATTTGGAGGTGGTATTGCTGTGGGAGGAAGGTTATATTTGTGCTTCCACTGTTTGTATTATATTAAGCCACGAGTGTACGAGAGTAAACAAGTAAACATGATGGAGCTGCCTGACATCAATATGTATACCAGATTTCATTAACATTAATCAAGGGAATGAAAAGAGCATCAGAGCGATAACAGACTGATCAATAAACTTAAAAAGAGTATGAACAAAGGAGAAGAAACTGTATTAATGAAGGGTGTGTGCGTGTTTGTACTCACCTATGCTCTCCTATTTATGGTTGTGGGAGTCGAGTCCTTTCTCCTGACGCTACCTCTCACTTGTCACTTGTCTGATTCACCTCTCCCAAGCCTCTCGGGCCCTAGCGTACCTACTCTTAAGACTATATGGTTAAGACTATATGGAGCCCCTCCACCACTTCCTCATTCAGGTCATTCCATCCTGTTTTCCTTGAAACTGAAGAAATACTTTATGATATCCTTGTGACTTATCTATTTCTTAAACTTACAGCGGTGCTCCCAAGTGCCGGTATATAGACTCTCAGTCTCCATCTTCTCAATAAATTCCTCTGAGTATTTTGTATGTTGTTATTATATCTCCCTAGTTCTTCGGTTCTCCTGTGTCGTTACATTTAGTTCCGTTGCAGAGATCGGCGAAATTAGAGGGAAATTCACTATTAGAATGTGGAAAACACAAGGGGCATTCAAATTCAAAATAGTTTAAGTCCCTTTGTATGAAGAAGACAGTGATACAAACTGAAAAGTATGCATTATATGCGATAAACCAATTTAAAAAATAAAACACAAAATTAACAAAATAATAAAATGAAAAAATAAACTTCATGAAATAAAAAACAGTAACAGACAAATTTAATAAAAATCTCATTAAGGAACGAAAGAATTTCATTGGTAACATTTTCACTTCAGGTTTTGGAGAAATAATGATTCATTTTTGATACAGCATCAAAATTATGTTTGGAAAAACTATAACTTTCATAATTTGCCTCGCTTATTAAGTAATAGTTTTTTCCATTTTCATTTCTACCCCATTTGGGGTAATTTATCCCAGTTCCCCGACCTAGGCGCTAGCCTGTCCTCGTATACTCCGTAGCGCAGCAACATGCCTCGTTGCATACCTCTGCACTTTCTCCAGCTTCATGTCACGCTTTATCAGGTATGGATTTCATGCTGGTGCAGTATACTCCAAGCTGAGCCTGATATATGTTATATAAAGGGCCAGAAATGAATGCTGAGATTCGTAATGGTTGCTTTTAGATTTGCCAGAAGAGCAATGGCTGCAGAAGTCATTCAACTGATGTGCGCCTCTAGTGATGTATCATAAGCTATGCTCAACCTTAGGTCTTTCTCTTTGAGTAATGTCTATTCTGCTCTGTTCCTCAAGTCTGTACTCCATATTTGGTCTTCTTGCTTCATCCCCAGTCTTCACAATCTTGCATTTTATCGGACTGAATTCAAGTAACCACAATTGACCACATACTTTGCAACCGCGCTGAGAACATTAGTCAGTCAGGCGTCATTACCACAGGTTTTAGTGATCATTTCATCATTTACTGCACCAGGAAAATCACTAGGGATAGGATAGGCCTACACAGGACAATAAAAATGAGGTCAACTAGAAACTACAGTAAAGAAACACTGGTAAATAGGCTACACAATTGTGACTGGACAGAGATAACAAGTTGCACGGACGTAAACGATGCCTGGGAAAAATTCAAAACAATGTTCACTACCATTCTTAATAATATTGCACCAGTTAAAGAGGTTAGGATTAAACGAAGAACTGAACCCTGGATGACTACTGAGATATTAGATAATATGAAATTCAGAGACCAGCTGCTAAAAAGATTTAAAGCAAACAGACAGGATATTGCAGCACTAAATGAATTCCAAAGAATGAGGAACAGAGTACAGAGGCTTATAAAAGGAGCAAAGGCAAAGCACTATTGCTCAAAAATTGAAGAATATAAGCATAACCCCAGAAAGCTCTGGCAACAACTAAAACAGTTGGGATATAGCCATAAGCCAGTAGATAGGTCTAACATAGTACTCACTATCGATAATGAGGTATGCCACGAAACATCTAAGGTGGCAAATTGCTTTAATTCCTACTACACATCTGTTGCATCAACACTAGTAAGTAAACTACCAGCTGCATCAAATACCTTTAACACAGACTCTGATAAGTTTCAAACATACTATACCAATAAAGGGGTAACCCCAAACAGTTGTCAACTAGTAAGTGTATCTCATGACTTCATTCAAAAAGAACTAAGCAGGTTAATTAAACCCAACTAAGAGCACAGGCCCTGATAACATCCCGTCTAAGTTCCTAAAAGATGGTGCTTTTGAACTGTCAATCCCTATATAATAAATCTATCAGTCACCACTAATACCGTACCGGAGGGGTTCAAGGAGGCCAGAGTTACTCCTATCTTCAAGAAAAATAATAGTATACTCAGTATAATATCTAAAATTCTGGAGAGGGCGGTGTATTCTCAAGTAGTTAAGTACCTTAATGACAACAGCATTCTCCATAGCTATCAATCGGGCTTTAGAAGATCCTACTCAACCGATACCTCCCTTATTAATCTGATGGATTACCTGAGAACTGAAATGTCAAAAGGGAACCTGCAAAAGGTCTTCGATACTGTCAACCACAATATATTATGTAATAAACTTCAATCTATCGGTATAGGTTCTGTAGACTGGTTTAAGTCCTACCTTAGCAACAGGAGACAAATAGTCAAAATCAACAAAACGGAATCAGAACCCCTGCCGATAACATGTGGAGTTCCCCAAGGTAGTATTCTGGGTCCCTTACTATTCTTATGTTATGTCAATGATATGCCTATCAGTGTCAAGTGCAAACTCCTACTGTATGCAGATGACAGTGCTCTGTTAGTGACAGGTAAAGACCCACAAGATATTGCTAATGTTTTAACACTGGAACTGGAGTCCTGCAGCAAATGGTTAGTAGACAACAAACTATCATTACACCTAGGGAAAACTGAAGCCATTCTCTTTGGAACGAAACATAAACTGAGAAGGGTAAATAATTTTAATGTTCAGTGTAATGGGGAGTCCATCACTTTGGTTTCATCAGTTAAATATCTGGGAATCCCCTTTGACCCATGCATGTCAGGAGAATTGATAGGGAACAGTGTAGTAAAGAAAGCGAATGCCAGGCTGAAGTTCCTGTATAGACAAGCACAGTGTCTACCTACTGAGGCTCGCAGGACCCTATGTCTAGCTTGCTCTTCATGGTACTCTGCCTTGACAAAAAAACTGAAAGATCGTAAGATTCATCCTGGGGCTGGGACCAAGAGAACATGTAGGCCAGGATGAATTACAGCAGTTGGATATGCTGAATGTTGAAGACAGAGTAAAACAACTGAAGCTAAATCATGTTTATAAAATTGCTCACGAACAGTGTCCAGAATATCTTGCTGTCACACTTAAAGGGGGAGAGAGCACAACTTTTTGTCCCCAAACACCTTTTATTGTACCTCTTGTGGAGTCAATGAACTGTCACATGCCTTTTTCTATTTTTTAGCAGTTTAAGTAAAATGCATTCCACAATGACCCTCGTCTTTTTAGTATGATAATAAGATGTTATCTTCATTATAGAATAATAAGAAAATATTATAACCTTTATATTATAATAATAAGGTAAAAGGACCCCAATGGAAATAAGTCACTCTGTCTGACTTTTTTGGGTTATCCTAGGTTCTCTACACATATGCTGCTATGTATGATAATTCTATGTAACTGTATTGTGTATACCTGAATAAATTTACTTACTTACTTACTTAATCTGACTAATCTTGTAATTTGTCCAGATCCAATTGTAGTCTTTCCCCGTCCTCATCTGATTCAGTCTCATCTACTATATTCTCATAAACTAGCACCGCCTTCTGCGGAACCCCGCTTACACTTTATTATAGAATTCCAAAAGGTTGTGAATACAAGATTTGTTACATTTAAACTCGTGTTGTTTTTTTTTATAAAATCACTCCTTTCCAAGTATTCTACAACTCTCCTCGTTATTTTCTCCATTACACTGCATGGTATGCAAGTCAGTGAAACTGGGCTAGAGTTCAACACTTCTTATCTGTCTCCTTTAAAGACAGGGACTACATACAATAGAGCGAAAAATTAATGTGAAGGACCTGGGAGTGATAATGTCAGAGGATCTCGCCTTCAGAGACCACAACAATGTATCTACCGTATCTGATAGGAAAATGATAGGATGGATAATGAGAACCTTCAAAACCACCGCCGCCAAACTCATGATGATTCTCTTCAAATCGCTTGTTCTCTCTAGGCTGGAATACTGCTGTACACTAACTGCCCCCTTCAAGGCAGGGAAAACTGTTGACCTGGAGAGTGTACAAAGAACTTTCACGGCACACATAACACAGTGAGGCACCTAAATTACTGGGGACGGTTGAAGGCCCTTGATCTGTATCCCCTAGAGCGCAGGCGAGAGAAATACATGATAATTTACACTTGGAAAATCCTAGAGGGATTAGTGCCAAACCTACACACAAAAATCACTCCCTATGAAAGCAAAAGACTCGGCAGGAGATGCAACATTCCCCCAACGAAAAGCAGGGGCGCCACGAGTGCACTGAGAGACAACACATCAAGTGTCCGGGGCCCAAGACTGTCCAACTGCCTCCCAGCATGCATAAGGGGGATTACCAATAGACCCCTGGCTGTCTTCAAGAAGGCACTGGGCAGGCACCTAAAGTCAGCACCTGACCAACGGGGCTGTGGTTCGTACGTCAGCCTGATTGATCAGACCCTGATCCACCACGAGGCCTGGTCTCAGACCGAGCCGCGGGGGCGTTGACCCCCGAAACTCTCTCCAGGTAAACTCCAGATCTTCCAGATCTTTGGCAACTGCCTCGTGTCGAATGACTTGCTGTAGATAATACCTAGAGGTTTGGACAGTGCTTCTGCTGTCTCGCAGAATCTGTGGTGACACCTTGTTAGTTCCTGTTGCCTTTTGATATATCTAGCTCCTTCGAAACTTTCTTTAACTCTTTTCCTGTCATGTGTATGGCATCCGGTACTTATCAGTGTACTTTTTTTTTTTACCTTAAGCTTTCTCGTATTGCTTGTTTCCATCGAGGCCTCTTTAAATATTTTTATTAGCGCTACAAACTTCCTTATTACTTTTCGTGACCACTCCTCCTTCAGTCGAATTCGTTCTTTTTATGTAGTCTTTCTTCTGATGTGGTTGTGAGGCAGTTTTGTTCTACAATTGGCCTTTTTTATGTAATTCTAAAGTATTTGTTTAGCCTCTCTCACCACTGAGTATTTTTTCTGGTTAATCTGTTTACTTTTGTGTTCTCATCAGTCCTTCGCTTTCTGTAGTTTTCAATTTTACCTCTTTGCATCTCTGAAGTATCGGTATCTATACTATTTTCCTCCATAGTTTCTTCATATAAGGGAAAGATGACTAAGAAGTTTAGGAGAATTATCCTGTAGAGTATTCCGTGTAAAGTGTAAGATATCAGTTATAACTGAAAAAGTTAGGGGCAAGACAAAGTAGGAAAGCAGGAAATAAAGAACATTTAGGCTGGCCAGGAGATGTATTGCCCAAGAATTTAGCTTCAACACATTTAACATGACTTCGTCTCACTATACTTCTCCGTCGCCAGGATTACCTGTTTGTTACTTGATAAAGTCCATCGAGAGGGCGAGATGTCTGCAATAAGGATCGCATGATGCTGCATTTATCTCTCTCTTCTACAATGGAACTATGCATGCTCTCTTCCAATTCTTAGGTGCCTACCTTTCTTTATGTATCTACTGAACAAATACACCAACTCCAAAATTTTATCCCCACGTACTTTTTTTCACATCAGTCTTGATCCAATCTGGGGACAGATGGATCAAGAGGAACCACATATAATTAGATATGAATACCTTTGTTATTTTCCCACAACATAGCGAAAACACAACATTTATACAGATGACTTCACTTTCATTAGCAACAACAATATTAAAGAAACAACACCGCATCATGACAAGTTTCTTGTGTATCTTAAGTTCTGTCTTCACACTCTTCTTTACCCAGGTAGTGTCTTGACAACATTGTACGTGTAGTGTCTTGACAACATTGTACGTGTAGTGTCTTGACAACATTGTACGTGTAGTGTCTTGACAACATTGTACGTGTAGTGTCTTGACAACATTGTACGTGTAGTGTCTTGACAACATTGTACGTGTAGTGTCTTGACAACATTGTACGTGTAGTGTCTTGACAACATTGTACGTGTAGTGTCTTGACAACATTGTACGTGTAGTGTCTTGACAACATTGTACGTGTAGTGTCTTGACAACATTGTACGTGTAGTGTCTTGACAACATTGTAGGTGTAGTGTCTTGACAACATTGTAGGTGTAGTGTCTTGACAACATTATAGGTGTAGTTTCTTGACAACATTGTAGGTGTAGTGTCTTGACAACATTGTAGGTGTAGTGTCTTGACAACATTGTAGGTGTAATGTCTTGACAACATTGTAGGTGTATTGTGTTTACAACATTGTAGGTGTAGTGTCTTGACAACATTGTAGGTGTAGTGTCTTGACAACATTGTAGGTGTAGTGTCTTGACAACATTGTAGGTGTATTGTGTTTACAACATTGTAGGTGTAGTGTCTTGACAACATTGTAGGTGTAGTGTCTTGACAACATTGTAGGTGTAGTGTCTTGACAACATTGTAGGTGTAGTGTCTTGACAACATTGTAGGTGTAGTGTCTTGACAACATTGTAGGTGTAGTGTCTTGACAACATTGTAGGTGTAGTGTCTTGACAACATTGTACGTGTAGTGTCTTGACAACATTGTAGGTGTAGTGTCTTGACAACATTGTAGGTGTAGTGTCTTGACAACATTGTAGGTGTAGTGTCTTGACAACATTGTAGGTGTAGTGTCTTGACAACATTGTAGGTGTAGTGTGTTGACAACATTGTAGGTGCAGTGTCTTGACAACATTGTAGGTGTAGTGTCTTGACAACAATGTAGGTGTAGTGTCTTGACAACATTGTAGGTGTAGTGTCTTGACAACATTGTAGGTGTAGTGTCTTGACAACATTGTAGGTGTAGTGTCTTGACAACATTGTAGGTGTAGTGTCTTGACAACATTGTAGGTGTAGTGTCTTGACAACATTGTAGGTGTAGTGTCTTGACAACATTGTAGGTGTAGTGTCTTGACAACATTGTAGGTGTAGTGTCTTGACAACATTGTAGGTGTAGTGTCTTGACAACATTGTACGTGTAGTGTCTTGACAACATTGTAGGTGTAGTGTCTTGACAACATTGTAGGTGTAGTTTCTTGACAACATTGTAGGTGTAGTGTCTTGACAACATTGTAGGTGTAGTGTCTTGACAACATTGTAGGTGTAGTGTCTTGACAACATTGTAGGTGTAGTTTCTTCACAACATTGTAGGTGTAGTGTCTTGACAACATTGTAGGTGTAGTGTCTTGACAACATTGTACGTGTAGTGTCTTGACAACATTGTAGGTGTAGTGTCTTGACAACATTGTAGGTGTATTGTGTTTACAACATTGTAGGTGTAGTGTCTTGACAACATTGTAGGTGTAGTGTCTTGACAACATTGTAGGTGTAGTTTCTTGACAACATTGTAGGTGTAGTGTCTTGACAACATTGTAGGTGTAGTGTCTTGACAACATTGTAGGTGTAGTGTCTTGACAATATTGTAGGTGTAGTTTCTTCACAACATTGTAGGTGTAGTGTCTTGACAACATTGTAGGTGTAGTTTCTTCACAACATTGTAGGTGTAGTGTGTTGACAACATTGTAGGTGCAGTGTCTTGACAACATTGTAGGTGTAGTGTCTTGACAACATTGTAGGTGTAGTGTCTTCACATCATCGTAGGTGTAGTGTCTTCACATCATCGTAGGTGTAGCGAGCGTCATCACACCAGTGTACGGGTAGAGAGTTTCCTCACACCATTATAGATGTCCTAACCTCATTATAGGTGAAGTGAATCCTAATACCATTATCGGTGAAATGAGTCCTAACACCATTGTGATAGTCCTAACATCATTATAGATGTAGCGAGTCATAACATCACTGTAGACAGTTCTTGCTATAACTGCATTGGCAGGAAAATCCGCAGCGGTCATTAGTATTAAAATATTCAGGGGAAAGCTGTAAACTTGTAGAGGGTCATAAAGTTTTTATCAGTAACTGGATCTAATATAAAGAGAGAGGGAGCGGTTACAGTTCCTTAGGAAAAAGAGCCCTTTACTAGCAAGGCACAAGTATCATAATACCAATGGTATACAATACCGACAAGTTGAACTATTAGACACAAATGCAACAACTGGGTATCTTTATTTTGTAGATGTTTTGTCAGCCAGTGGCTTTATCAGTACAGCACAGGGACTATAACAAAAGACTGAAAAGGTTGAAGAAGAGGGACTGATTACTTCATCTTCAACATCAGTCTTCTGTTTGTCCCTGTATTGTATTTATAAAGTCACTGGTTGTGGGAATGTCTACATGATAAAGATACCCACTTGTTACACTTGAGTCTCATACTTCAAGATACGTTATGCTGGAAAATATCACTGGCGCATTGTCCTTGGTGCCGTTTCCCTCACGGCTTGGTATTTGTCATTTGATAGAAAGTGATTATGTGGCAAATCATAACCATAATAAATGAACTTCCGAGTAAATAAATTTGATTATGACTGGTTTTAACTCACATGATAAGTTATATTAATGAAAAAAATGAAGGAACACTTCAGCAGGCCAACTGGCTCATAGAAGGCAGGTTTTTCTCAAATTTTACTCCTTCCACCTACATTTTTGTCCAACCTATTCCCAAAACTACACAATTCAAGGTAAGAGCAATATCATACATAATATTCAAATCACAAATTTTATGGTTAACAAACTTCCAAACCTAAAAATCTACTTGGGTGTATTATCTCTCAGTGGACACACCTGATATAATGTTCACTCCCCGCAATTATTATACTGTAAGTCACCACCTTTAATATATTGTTCAAATAGCGCAGTTCTCATAATCAAAGGACACATCATGTAGCATTCAGATGTCACACTTGATATACGCTTCAAAATGACACACTTAAAGTCGCACCTGATACCAACACTCTGGTTGTAAATATGGTGATAACGATACTTTGGTTGTAAATATGGTGATACCAACACTAGTTGTAAATATGGTGATACCAACACTCGTCGTAAATATGGTGATACCAACATTGGTCGTAAATATGGTGACTCCAACACTGGTTGTAAATATGGTGGTACCAACACTGGTCGTAAATATGGTGATACCAACACTCTGGTTGTAAATATGGTTATACCAACACTTTGGTTGTAAATATGGTGATACCAGCACTCTGGTTGTAAATATGGTGATACCAACACTCTTGTTGTAAATGGGGCGATACCAACACTGGTTGTAAATGGGGCGATACCAACACTGGTTGTAAATATGGCGATACCAACACTGATTGTAAATATGGTGATACCAGCACTCTGGTTGTAAATATGGTGATACAACACTGGTTGTAAATATGGTGATACCAACACTAGTTGTAAATATGGTGATACCAACACTCGTCGTAAATATGGTGATACCAACATTGGTCGTAAATATGGTGACTCCAACACTGGTTGTAAATATGGTGGTACCAACACTGGTCGTAAATATGGTGATACCAACACTCTGGTTGTAAATATGGTTATACCAACACTTTGGTTGTAAATATGGTGATACCAGCACTCTGGTTGTAAATATGGTGATACCAACACTCTTGTTGTAAATGGGGCGATACCAACACTGGTTGTAAATGGGGCGATACCAACACTGGTTGTAAATATGGCGATACCAACACTGATTGTAAATATGGTGATACCAGCACTCTGGTTGTAAATATGGTGATACAACACTGGTTGTAAATATGGTGATACCAACACTAGTTGTAAATATGGTGATACCAACACTCGTCGTAAATATGGTGATACCAACATTGGTCGTAAATATGGTGACTCCAACACTGGTTGTAAATATGGTGGTACCAACGACTCGCCACGAGTTTAATCCCCACCCGTGGTATGGTTTGTTCGCAATCGTGTCATTAAGATATCCTGAGTCACTCTGGTTGTAAATATGGTGATAACTGTCGACAAGAACATCTATGCACACTTCAGGACATTTAAAAGAAACGTTTAGCCACGAGTGGATTTATCGCTAATACAAAAAAAATGTTGTTTTTTTTTATAGTAAAGAGAAGAAGTGACCTGGACGAGTGAGTGGGAAGGGTTGAATTGAGATTTGCCTTGCATGGGCCAGTAGGCTTGATGCAGTGTTTCTCTAATGTTCACTGATGAATCAGACACATGTGCAACATCTGGGTATCTATGGTTTTATTAATTTAGTACAGAAACTGTACACGGAAGACTGTGAAAGACGAGGTAATCAGTCCCTCAGCCTAGAAGTAGGTGGAAAAGGTACTTAAGTAATCAGCATTGAAGGTGTTCAGTACTATAATATTTATGAATCTCAAGCAGTGGCAGGAAGACTGACCCTTATATACAAGGGTAATAGAACTGATTACCTCATCTTTTTCTGTCAGCTGTTTCTTCCGTCTCCAGTATTTGACACTTCTATACTAGAGTGAAGAAGCCTACAGAGCAGAGGCAGAATGTTTCTACAATGACAAAACAAAACTCAACTGTTGAACATTTGTCTTACTCATCTACTTTTCGGCATTGTGTACCATTACTATGTATCTTAATTGACGAAATGTTTCTCCTGAGCTTCAGGTGTAGTCGCTCAGATACAGAGATTAATTGCAATCCTGGAGCCAATCGATGAAGTGGAAAGGTAGTTTCAGGTAATCAGTCCCTCATTCTTGACGGAAGATAATTTCTTGGGATAATCACTCTCTTAACATAATGTCTCTTGAGGTAATTAATCCATCAAGACTTAAGGACTGATTACCTCAAATTATCAGTCCACTTCGTCTACTGTCTTATATGAAGGTTGAGACACTGATTATCTGAAACTCATATCCGGTTCATCTGTGTCCAGGATTTTAACTTATCTTTGTATTCGGCTGATGAAGCTTGAAGTGTAGGTAAACTTTCCGTCATAATTATCAATTTGTCGTTGTTGTATACAATTCATAATAAGATATTCTCTTCTTTTCGTTTTGGTCTCGTGTTGGGAGAAGAAATGTACCAGATCATTTTTGTAAGTAGGTTTTCAGTAATAATAACTATCATCCACGTACAGGAATCGTTTGATACATATGCGGCTGGATTCTAAGTCCTTCATTTAGAATTATAATACTGTTTAAAAATCGGACAAACTGATGAGAAAGGCAAGTGTGACACTTGGACGTCTTTATTGTGGAGACGTTTCGCCAACTTGTGGTTTTATCAATCCAGTACAGAAAATAATTCCTGGAGACAGAGGAAGATGTGGAGAAGTTGTTTAAGGTAATAGGTCCCTCAGTCTTGAGAGTTGTTGTTCAGTCTTGATGATCTAAAGTAGATGCCCAAGGATGAACACTTCTGCACTGGAGAAAGGTGAGGTGAAGCAGTTTACAGACACCACTTACGGGCAAAGTTTACTAGCAGAAATTAGCCATGCCAATAGGTTCGGCAAGCATCAACGTTGTAGAGGAATTCTCTGTACCGAGATTCCAAGAGGTTGTGTCAGACTAGTATTATACAAATGACATACAAAATCTACAAGTAGACTGACAAGACACTTTTATAACACTTTGATATCTATATTGTGAAGATGTTTTGCCAACCAATGACTTTATTAATCCAGTACAATAATTAATTACTGATGATGGCATAAGACGAAGAAATAGTTTGAAGTGATAAATCCTTCAGCCTTGATATAATGCAATCTAGGGAAAATTACTGGAGATAGTGCAAAACATGTAGTGGTAGAGGGAATGACCACTTCAACATATTTCTTCATGTCTTCCAGTTCCAGTAAATGTATATGCATTATGTATTCCTGAGTGTGTCAAAATGAACGTGGACTGTTCCTAAAAACAGTTATCGAAGACTCTAACCTCCGGACAACACTGATTGATAATACTTCAACTGGGAAATTTTCACCAGAGAATTTAGTGTCAGTAACCGTTGCCCAGAACAGCTTGAATTCTTCATTGTATGGAATCAACAAGGTGCTGCAAACATTGCTTAGAGATCCTGGTCCTTATTGGCATGATAGCATCACACAGTTGCTTCAGATCTGTCGGCTGTACATTCATGCTGCGAATCTCTCGTTCCACCATATCCCAAAGGTTTATGTCAAATTCTGACCGTACCGTCTGCATGTTGCAGCAGAAATCACGATTAGTCAGACCAGGCGACGTTTATCCACTCTTCAACTGCACACTTTTTGGTAAGCTTGTACTCATTATAGCCCGTTTCCTGTTCTTAGCTGATAGAAGTGCAACTAGGTGTGGTGTTCTGCTACTGTAACCCATCCATTTCAAGGTTCGGCGAGTTGTGCAGAGATGCTTTTCTGCATTCCTCTGTTGTACGTGAGGATATTTGAATTAAAGTCACCTACCTGTCAGCTTGAATCAGTTTGGCCACTCTTCCCTGACCTCTCTCACTATTAAGATTGTTTCTCGCTAACAAAACTGCCAACAATGATTCTACCGCCAAAATCATTTAATCACATTTCTTCCCTACTCTGATGTTACGTCTGAACAACAACTGAACCTCTGTGTCCACTTTTTCATGTTTTTAGGCATTGAGGTGCTACCATGTGATTAGCTGATTAGATACTTACAATAGCAAGGTGTGCAGGTGTACCGAATAAAGTGGCCACTAAGTGTACAATATGCTTTTCAGAAATTATGAACAGTTTATTTTAGTTTTTGAACCAAATGTCTAGAATTCTGGTAGCCCATCATTAGG